>NC_057806.1:261454482-261696906 GCF_018294505.1 Triticum aestivum | reverse complement strand
GGGACAGAATAACCGCACAGCGCCTATCAACCGAGCGCACTGTCGCGTTAGCACGAGGCCGAGCCAGGGGGAAGGGTGTCGGGACCACCCCTCCCCCATCCCGGTGAGGCCGAGCTAGGAACGAGCCGTAGCAGGAGACGACGCGGCGTGCCGCGGCGTCACATGCGGAGGCGAGTCCGTAACATGACTTGCCCCCGCACCCCACCGCACTGAGGGGGATAGTTGTAATGACACATCTTCCTTGTATGGACTTGCCCCCATTATCTATCTTAGGGGTGTGTGGGTGCGTGTGTGGGGGTGATAGAGGCAAGGTGTCCCGATGTTTCGATGAGACGATGGCTATCGTTTCTGTGGGAGGCGACCTTGACTATCTGACTACGAACGTGCGAGACATCACGCCTTAGCAATCGCTAAACCAACTTCCGAGGGGTTATTGACCACGCCGGAGCACGATCAACCTGACCACGATGGTCTGTTTCCTGCGAGCAAACGAAGAACAAGCAAGAAACTGAGATTGCAATCTGGATATTGCGAATATAAGATGAAAGCTTTATTGATCAAGGTGGGGTTCTGTGACGCCTTGGTCTGGTCGTTGGACACAAACGAAGTACGTGAAGTTGCAGCTATGGCGAACTTTTAATCTAAACAAAACCCCAAAGTCTAAACAACGCCCTAAGGGCTGTATATATGGAGGAAGAGGGGGGATTTCCTGGCCCTTGGAGGAGGGGTCCGAAACCAACCCTAACACTTGTTTCCCCACACATACTGGCTCTAAAAACAGCCTATACTTAAGTATTTCGAAAATACATGGACCTGGCCCAATAATAAGGTGCGCATCACCTAAAATAGCCTCTGAACAAAATTTATGAAGTGGCATCTTGTATGTTTCGTCCAAGGCTTCATGCACTCCTTATGGTGGCTTAATAGTGTTGAAATCATCACTTGTAACTCCGTTCTTGATCCCCTTGTGCATGCCATCATCTCCATGCTTTAACTTATTCCATGGTTCATCTTTCTTGTCCAAACTAGGCCATTCATTTGTAAGCAAAACAAATGTATCCAATTTAGGCAGTATCATATTCTCATGAACATTAGAATCGTTACCAAGAAACGAAAGTACCTGATAAGTCAATTGGCGTGCGCGAGCTATAGTAATTGGTCCAGTATGTATAGCAGCAGGGGTTGTGTGTGTAACAATGGTATTGATGTCCTCATCATCCTCCCCTTCTTGAAATGAAGTCGTCCTCAACGAAAGTTCATTGTCCTCACCCAAATAAGGCTTCAAATCTGCAATGTTAAAAGTGGGACTAACCCCAAAATCTGCAGGCGGCTCAAGTTTATATGCATTATCATTTATTTTCTCTAACACCTTAAAAGGACCATCAGCACGTGGCATTAGCTTTGATTTGCGCAAATTAGGAAATCTAGCCTTACGCAAATGTAACCAAACAAGATCTCCAGGTGCAAACACAACATGTTTTCTACCCTTATCTCCAGCAAGATTATATTTAGCATTCATACGCTCAATGTTTTCCTTAGTTAACTCATGCATTTTTAAAATCAATTTAACACGTTCTTTAGCATCAAAATTAACCTTCTCCGAAGATGGAAGAGGCAACAAATCAATAGGTGCACGAGGTAGGAAACCATACACAATTTCAAAAGGGCACATCTTAGTAGTAGAATGCAACGAACGATTATAAGCAAATTCAATATGAGGCAAGCATTCTTCCCACATTTTCTTGTTATTCTTCAAAACATCCATAAGCATTGTAGACAATGTTCTATTGACTACTTCAGTTTGTCCATCAGTTTGGGGGTGACAAGTAGTACTAAAAAGTAGTTTAGTCCCCAACTTAGCCCATAAACATCTCCAAAAGTGGCTAAGAAATTTAGTATCACGATCTGAAACAATAGTATTTGGCACACCATGCAAGCGAATAATTACACGAAAGAACAAATCAGCGACATTAACAACATCATTGCTTTTTGACATGGTATAAAGTGTGGCATTTTCGAGAACCTATCCACGATAACAAATATGCTATCCCTCCCCTTCTTTGTTTGAGGTAAACCTAAAACAAAGTCCATAGATATATCCTCCCAAGGAACACTAGGTATAGGCAAAGGCATATATAAACCATGAGGATTGAGTCATGACTTAGCTTTTTGACACGTAGTGCAGCGAGCAACAAAACGCTCAACATCTCGTCTCATCTTTGGCCAAAAGAAATGTGTAGCAAGTATATCGTCCGTCTTCATGACACCAAAGTGTCCCATTAATCCTCCTCCATGCGCCTCCTGCAACAACAAAAGACGAACGGAGCTAGCTGGAATGCATAGCTTGTTAGCACGAAACACAAATCCATCGTTAAGAACGAACTTGTTCCAAGTTCTCCCTTCCTTACAATTCTGCAATACATCTTTAAATTCAGCATCATGAATATATTGATCTTTGATGGTCTCCAAACCAAATATTTTAAAGTCAAGTTGTGAAAGCATAGTATTACGACGAGATAATGCATCAACAATAACATTTTCTTTACCCTTCTTGCGTTTAATGACATAAGGGAAAGTCTCAATGAATTTAACCCATTTAGCATGTCTACGGTTCAGTTTTTCTTGAATTTTAATGTGTTTCAAAGATTCATGATCAGAATGTATAACAAATTCCTTTGGCCATAAATAATGTTGCCATGTTTCTAAGGTCCGAACAAGAGCATATAATTCTTTATCATAAGTAGAATAGTTCAGACTAGGCCCACTCAATTTTTCAGAAAAGTATGCAACAGGTTTGCCATCTTGTAATAACACACCTCCTAATCCAATTCCACTAGCATCACATTCAAGCTCAAAAGTCTTATTAAAATCAGGAAGTTGGAGTAAAGGAGCATGTGTCAACTTATCTTTCAATACCATGAAGGCTTCTTCCTGTGCGGTACCCCAAACAAAAGACACATATGTCTTTGTAAGCTCGTTGAGAGGTGCAGCAATGGTGCTGAAATCTCTCACAAAACGCCTATAGAATCCAGCGAGGCCAAGGAAACTCCTCACTTGTGTGATCGTTTTGGGCTGCGGCCAACTCTCAATAGCTTCAATCTTGGCTTTATCAACTTCAATTCCCTGTGGAGTAACAACATAGCCAAGAAAAGATACTCGGTCGGTGCAAAAGGTGCACTTTCCAAGGTTACCAAACAAACGTGCATCACGTAGAGCAATAAAAACAACATGTAAATGCTCCAAATGTTCCTCCAAAGATTTGCTATAAATCAATATGTCATCAAAGTGAACTACCACAAATCGTCCAATGAAAGCACGTAAAACTTCGTTCATTAACCTCATGAAAGTACTAGGTGCATTAGTTAACCCAAAAGGCATGACTAACCACTCATATAATCCAAACTTAGTTTTAAATGTTGTTTTCCATTCATCCCCCAATTTCATATGAATTTGAAGGTATCCACTACGCAAATCAACTTTGGAGAATATTGCAGAGCCACTCAATTCGTCAAGCATATCATCTAGCCTAGGAATAGGATGACGATAACGAATAGTAATATTATTAATGCCTCTACAATCAACGCACGTACGCGACATACCATCCTTTTTCGGCACTAAAATGATAGGAACAACACAAGGACTAAGGGATTCGCGTATATAACCTTTGTCGAGCAGTTCTTGTACTTGACGCATAATCTCCTTCGTCTCCTCTGGATTGGTACGGTAAGGTGCACGGTTGGGTAATGATGCACCGGGAATTAAGTCAATTTGATGCTCAATCCCTCGAATAGGTGGTAATCCCGGTGGCATGTCTTGTGGAAAGACATCAGCAAACTCCTGCAAAATGTTAGTGACAGCAGGAGGCAAAGAGGAAGGCACATTCTTGAATGAAAATAATGCCTCTTTGCACACAAAAGCATAGCAAACAGATTTGCTAAAATCTAAATCATCAATATCAGATTTGGTCGCAAGTAAACATGCACTTTTCAATTTAATTTCAGAAGCAACACTAGATGGTTTATTATTAGGCTACAGTTGTTGCTCAAATTCTTTTGCCACAACCTGATTTTCACTTTTATTTTTCTCCTATTTTGCTTTATTAGCTCTATTAATATCATCTTTCAAAATGGAATCAGGAGTCATAGGAAGCAAAGTAATATTTTTATCCTTATGAACAAGAGTATACTAATTGTTTCTACCATGGTGTACATAATTTTTATCAAATTGCCATGGTCTACCAAGTAATAAGGAACATGCTTGCATAGGTACCACATCACAATCAACATAATCAGCATATGTAGAGATACTAAAATGCACACGAATAGTACATGTTACCTTAACCTTGCCGCTGTTGTTGAACCATTGGATGTAGTAAGGATGTGGATGTGGTCTTGTGGTGAGAGATAGCTTCTCCACCATCTCCATGCTAGCCAAGTTATTGCAGCTCCCTCCATCTATGATGACACGAACAGAACGTTCCTTCACAACTCCCTTTGTATGGAACAAATTATGCCTCTGATTTTGCTCAGCTTGTGTAACCTGCACACTCAAAACACGTTGAGCAACTAAACATTCATACCTGTCAGCATCTTCAGCAGCCATGTATTGCGTCTCATGATCAGAATCCTCTCCAACGTGTTCTTCATGTGTAATAAGAGCCAAAGTCTCCTCATCATAGTCACTAGCGGACTCATACCCACCATCCTCAGTAGCAATCATCACACGCTGAGATTGTGATTCTCTCGCAAAATGTCCTCTTCCCTTACAACGATTGATATTAGTATACTCCTTATACTCTAGGATGGTATGAATCTCTCTATTTAATCCATGCATAAAACGTGCAAGCATAGCTTCATTCTCCTCAACAATACCACATCTAATCATGCCAGTTTGTAATTCCTGGTAATATTCTTCTACAGAATTTTTTTCCTTGTCTTAAACGCTGCAATTTTCGAAGTAATTCACGTTGATAATATGGTGGAACCCAACGAGTACGCATAGCAGTTTTCAAAGCAGCCCAAGTAGCTGGAATAGGATATAATCTACAATGTTCAGACCACCAAACACATGCAAAGCTAGTGAAAGCACAAACAGCAGAAAGAACACGTCTCTCCTCAGGATATTGTAAACATGTAAATCGTTGTTCAGTTTCTAACTCCCAAGTAAGATATATATCAGGAACATATCTACCCTCAAATGATGGAATGTTCAATTTCAGTTTAGGGAGATGGTCATGATCACGTACCTGAGGTGGTTCTGCAGCCCTACCATTGCGATGATATGCATGAGGACGACCTGGTGGCGGTGGTGCTGGTGGTTGCACGTAGTTCTGATTTTGTTCAACCTCATCCTCGTAATGGTCCTCCACCTCTGCAGTAGCAGTAGGAGCTACAGAAGCATCAACAACGGCACCAGAATTTTGACCAGGCTCAAGGGGAATGCGTAGTGCCCGTCCCACTTGATTTGGAAGGTGATGTTATTATTATTATTGTTGTTGTTGTTGTTGTTGTTGTAGAGGTGTGTTAGGTGCAGCCAGTGGTGGTGGTGGAAGACGCGTGAGCAATTCATTAAACTTGTTATCGAGCTTTGTTTCGAATGTCTTCTCCATGCCATCTATCTTCTCCATGGCCTCTTTAAATCTATTTAGCACATCTTGCACTTGTCCACTCATCATTTGCTGAAATTTATCATGTAGCTCTTTGTTCGATATGTTCTCCCAATCTGTCTCATCGGCTTGTGATCCTGCCATGGTTAGCAGCAATAGAAACACACAAGAATATGATCCTACAGACTACTAGGAAGTGGTGGTGGTGGTGGTGGTGTATCACAAATCCGGCAAGCGAATATCAAATTCTTACCAGTTCTTACCCAGCAGCAGGTGGTGATCGGCAACCGTCGTAGTCAAAACTCTCAAAGCTTGGATAGAGCGATTACTAGGGAGAGTCAAACGCAAGACGTAGATGTATGTGGAGCTAGGAAGGCTTATAATATGGTAGCAAAAAGGGTCAGCAATAATCAATTCAGAGATGCAAAGTTGAATAAACGCTCAATGACGGTACTGTGCTGGTCCTAGGCTAGACCATGCTAGAGACGCGAGCCTAGAACACTAACAAAATCATGGCGCTGCATGTAAACAAGGGAGGAGCACGCTCTGAATTTTTTTTTCTTTTTTTCACTTTTTTGCACCTTTTTTCCTCTCTTTTTTTGCTCCGCAATTTTTTTTTTGAAAAAGACTACAAATGGTCTAAAAACTTCCTAGCCAGAATTTTCCTGACTTGGTTTTTTTAGTTTGGAAATATTTTTCTTTTGCGGGTAGCACGAAAGTTCGGGAGTCCTATTCTGTCACGACTCGGAGTATAGCGTGATCTGGAAAGCCAAAACAGAGTAAGAAAATACTGGACTCAGACTAGGACTGGTGGCGGAGATGAATCTGGTGGAATTCGGACTGGTGGCGGCGATGAATCTGGTGGAACTCAGACTGGTGGTTGTATATGGTGATGGTATATCTGGACTCGGATTGGTGGTTGTATATGGCAGCGGCGATGTATATGGTGGGGTGTTGGTATAAGGCAATGATGATGATGATGGTGCGGCGGCGGCGTGACAACATGTGAACAGAACTCGAAACTTTAAGGGACTAGACGCTAAGACCAGCAACTCGACACGACGATGCAACCGCAAATTCGACAAAGCAAAACTCTAAAAATACTATGCAAAGGCTCAGATTGGTTCGGATATGATGAACTAACCCTAATTTTTTTGGCTTTTTTTGGTGGACTGTAGGTATGAAGAACAGACTCGATCTAAACTACGAAAAACTGTAAAAATCCCACCGAGCAAACTGGAAATCTGATACCACTTGATAGAGGCAAAGGTGTCCCATCTTTCGATGAGATGGTGGCTATCGTTTTAGAGGAAGTCAACTTTGATGATCCGACTATGAACGTGCGAGGACGTCGCGCCTTAGCAATCGCTAAACCAACTCCGAGGGGTTATTGACCTCGCCGGAGTATGATCAACCTGACCACGAGGGCCTGTTTCGTGCGAGCAAATGAAGAACAAGCAAGAAACTGAGATTGCAATCTGGATATTGCGAATATAAGATGAAAGCTTTATTGATCAATGTGGGGTTCTATGACGTCTTGGTCTGGTCGCTGGACACAAACGACGTACACGAAGTTGCAGCTATGGCGAACTTTTAATCTAATCAAAACCCAAAGTCTAAACAACGCCCTAAGAGTTGTATATATGGAGGAAAAGGGGGGGATTTCATGGCCCTTGGAGGAGGGGTCCGAAACCAACCCTAACTCTTGTTTCCCTACACATACGGACTCTAAAAACAGCCTATACTTAAGTATTTTGAAAATACATGGGCCTGGCCCAATAATAAGGTGACGCAGCACCTAAAATAGCCTCTTGACGAAATTTATGAAGTGGCATCTTGTATATTTCGTCCAAGGCTTCATGCACTCCTTATGGTGGCTTCAAAGTCCTGAAATCATCACTTGTAACTCCGTTCTTGATCCCCTTGCGCATGCCATCATCTCCATGCTTGAACTTGCTCCAAGGTTCATCTTTCTTGTCCAAGCTAGGCCCTTCATTTGTAAGCAAAACAAATGTATCCAATTTAGGCAGCATCATATTCTCATGAACATTAGAATCGTTACCAAGAAACGAAAGTACCTGATAATTCAATTGGCGTGCGCGAGCTCTAGTAATTCGTCCAGTATGTATAGCAGCAGGGGCTGTGGGTGTAACAATAGTATTGATGTACTCATCATCTCTTGAACTTTCAGTTCAGATCTTTTCTTTTGGGTTTTACCTTTGCATCTTATGCTTGAGTGCTTATGTATGCTATTATTTGTTCACGATAGAGTTTCTGGAGTGCGAGGCGTGCTACTACGAATCTCTAGGGTTTTCCGATCGTGAGCAAGGAAAGTAACACTTTGATCATATCCCTTTTATACCCAGTTTTTATGCATTAGTTTCAACCCTCAAACATTGCATGAGTAGGGTTGATAACATGTGGGTATTGGGAAGTAGTTGATGAGGTAGGAACCTATTGCCTTTTATTCAAACCTTGGGTGTTACTACGTTATGCTTATACTGCTATGCTATGCTGGTAGACGTGGTTTGGTTTTGATAGAGGCTAAGGTGTCCCGATGTTTCGATGAGATGGTGGATATCGTTTTCTGTGGGAGTCGACCTTGACGATCCGACTACGAACGTGCGAGACGTCGCGCCTTAGCAATCGCTAAACCAACTTCCGAGGGTTATTGACCACGCCGGAGCACGATCAACCTGACCACGAGGGTCTGTTTCCTGCGAGCAAACGAAGAACAAGAAAGAAACTGAGATTGCAATCGGGATATTGCGAATATAAGATGAAAGCTTTATTGATCAAGGTGGGGTTCTGTGACGTCTTGGTCTGGTCGTTGGACACAAACGAAGTACGCGAAGTTGCAGCTATGGCGAACTTTTAGTCTAAACAAAACCCAAAGTCTAAACGACGCCCTAAGGGCTGTATATATGGAGGAAGAGGGGGGAATTTCGTGGCCCTTGAGGGTGGGGTCCGAAACCAACCCTAACTCTTGTTTCCCCACACATACGGACTCTAAAAATAGCCTATACTTAAGTATTTCGAAATTACATGGGCCTGACCCATTAATAAGGTGACGCAGCACCTAGAATAGCCTATGGACGAATATTATGAAGTGGCATCTTGTATATTTCGCCCAAGGCTTCATGCACTCCTTATGGCGGCTTCGAAGTCCTGAAATCATCACTTGTAACTCCGTTCTTGATCCCCTTGCGCATGCCATCAACTCCATGTGTGTTCTTGCTCCAATGTTCATCCTTCTCCAAGCTAGGCCCTTCATTTGTAAGCAAAACAAATGTATCTAATTTAGGCAGCATCATAATCTCATGAACATTAGAATCATTACCAAGAAACGAAAGTACCTGGTAATTTAATTGGCGTGCGCGAGCTCTAGTAATTGGTCCAGTATATGTAACAATAGGGGCTGTGGGTGTAACAATGGTATTGATGTCCTCGTTGAGACGTGCAGCAATGGTGCTGAAATCTCTCACAAAACGCCTATAGAAACCAGCGAGGCCAAGGAAACTCCTCACTTGTGTGACCGTTTTGGGCTGCGGCCAACTCTCAATAGCTTCAATCTTGGCTTTATCAACTTCAATTCCCTGTGGAGTAACAACATAGCCAAGAAAAGATACTCGGTCGGTGCAAAAGGTGCACTTTCCAAGGTTTCCAAACAAACGTGCATCACGTAGAGCAATAAAAACAGCACGTAAATGTTCCAAATGTTCCTCCAAAGATTTGCTATAAATCAATATGTCATCAAAGTAAACTACCACAAATCGTCCAATGAAAGCACGTAAAACTTCGTTCATTAACCTCATGAAAGTACTAGGTGCATTAGTTAACCCAAAAGGCATGACTAACCACTCATATAATCCAAACTTAGTTTTAAATGCTGTTTTCCATTCATCACCCAATTTCATACGAATTTGATGGTATCCACTACGCAAATCAACTTTGGAGAATATTGTAGAGCCACGCAATTCATCAAGCATATCATCTAGCCTAGGAATAGGATGACGATAACGAATATTAATATTATTAATGCCTCTACAATCAACGCACATACGCGACGTACCATCCTTTTTCGGCACTAAAATGATAGGAACAGCACAAGGACTAAGGGATTCGCGTATATAACCTTTGTCGAGCAGTTCTTGTACTTGACGCATAATCTCCTTCGTCTCCTCTGGATTGGTACGGTATGGTGCACGGTTGGGTAGCGAAGCACCGGGAATTAAGTCAATTTGATGCTCAATCCCTCGAATAGGTGGTAATCGCGGTGGCACGTCTTGTGGAATGACGTCAGTGAACTCCTGCAAAATGTTAGTGACAGCATGGGGCAAAGAGGAAGGCATGTCCTCGAATGAAAATAATGCCTCTTTGCACACAAAAGCATAGCAAACAGATTTGCTAAAATCTAGCTCATCAATATCAGATTTGGTGGCAAGTAAACATGCACTTTTCAATTTAATTTCAGAAACAACAGTAGATGGTTTATTATTAGGCTTCATTTGGTGCTCAAATTCTTTTGCCACAATCTGATTTTCACTCTTATTTGTCTCCTGTTTTGCTTTATTAGCTCTATTAATATCATCTTTCAAAATGGAATCAGGAGTCATAGGAAGCAAAGTAATATTTTTATCGTTATGAACAAGAGTATACTGATTGTTTCTACCATGGTGTACAGAATTTTTATCAAATCGCCATGGTCTACCAAGTAATAAGGAACATGCTTGCATAGGTACCACATCACAATCCACATAATCAGCATATGTAGAGATACTAAAATGCACAAGAACAGTACGTGTTACCTTAACCTTGCCGCTGTTGTTGAACCATTGGATGTAGTAAGGATGTGGATGTGGTCTTGTGGTGAGAGATAGCTTCTCCACCATCTCCATGCTAGCCAAGTTATTGCATCTCCCTCCATCTATGATCACGCGAACAGAACGTTCCTTCACAACTCCCTTTGTATGGAACAAATTATGCCTCTGATTTTGCTCAGCTTGTGTAACCTGCACACTCAAAACACGTTGAGCAACTAAACATTCATACCTGTCAGCATCTTCAGGAGCCATGTATTGCGTCTCATGATCAGAATCGTCTCCATCGTGTTCTTCAGGTGTAATAAGAGCCAAAGTCTCCTCATCATAGTCACTAGCGGACTCATACCCACCATCCTCAGTAACAATCATCACACACTTAGATGGGCATTCTCTCGCATAATGACCTCCACCCTTGCAACGTCGACAAATAATATCATGTGTTTGCCCTGTTGATGCCATGGATGAAGAAGAGCTCTTTGCAGGCCCAGAAGGTGTGCTCTTGGCAGATAGTGGTGATTGTGCCTGCTTTATTGTATCACGGTTGGAGGTGGCAGCCGACGGAGGCGCCGATGTAGCAGAATGTGTGGAAATAGATGATGCACGTGGTGTCCATGATGAAGGTCGACCTGCAGAAAAGTTAGTCCGCGCCAATGCCTGTCGATCCTGCACTTCACGTTCAGCTTTACAAGCAAGATGGAATAAACGAGTGATATTAGTATACTCCTTATACTCTAGAATCGTCTGAATCTCTCTATTTAATCCACCCATAAAACGTGCAAGCATAGCTTCATTCTCCTCAACAATACCACATCTAATCATGCCAGTTTGTAATTCCTGATAATATTCTTCTACAGAATTTTTTCCCTGTCTTAAGCGCTGCAATTTTTGAAGTAATTCACGTTGATAATATGGTGGAACCCAACGAGTACGCATAGCAGTTTTCAAAGCAGCCCAAGTAGCCGGAATAGGATATAATCTACAATGCTCAGACCACCAAACACATGCAAAACTAGTCAATGCACAAACAGCAGCAGGAACACGTCTCTCCTCGGGATATTGTAAACATGTCAATCGTTGTTCAGTTTCTAACTCCCAAGTAAGATATATATCAGGAACATATCTACCCTCAAATGGTGGAATATTCAATTTTAGTTTAGGGAGATGGTCATGATCTCGTACCTGAGGGTGAGCCCTACCATTGCCATTATTTGCATGTGGACGACCTGGTGGTTGCTGTGCTGGTGGTGGCACGTAGTTCTGATTTTGATCAACCTCATCCTCATAATCTCCCACATAATCATCCTCCTCCACATCAGCAGTAGGAGCCACAGAAGTATCAACAGCAGCACCAGCAGTTTGGCCCGACTGAAGAGGGACACGGCTCGCTCGGCGGAGGGCTGTTTCCCGACGTGGAGGTAGTCGATGTTGTTGCTGTTGTTGCAGAGGTGCGGCAGGAGCAGCCGGTGGTGGTGGTGGAAAACGCGAAAGCAATTCAGCAAACTTGTTATCGAGCTTTGTTTCAAACGTCTTCTCCATGCCATCTATCTTCTCCATGGCCTCTTCAAATCTGTTTATCACATCTTGCACCTGTCCACTCATCATTTGCTGAAACGTATCATGAAGCTCCTTGTTCGTCAAGTTCTCCCAGTCAGTCTCGTCGGCTTGTGATCCTGGCATGGTTAGCAGCAATAGAAACACACAAGAATATGATCCTACAGACTACTAACAAGTGGTGGTGGTGGCGGGTGTCACAAATCCGTCAAGCAAATCTCAAATTCTTACCAGTTCTTACCCAGCAGCAGGCGGTGATCGGCAACCGTTGTAGTCAAAACTCTCAAAAGCTTGGATAGAGCGATTGCCAGGGAGAGTCAAACGCACGACGTAGATGTATGTGGAGCTAGGAAGGCTTATAGTATGGTAGCAAAAAGGGTCAGCAATAATCAAGTCAGAGATGCAAAGTTGAATAGACGCTCAACGACGGTACTGTGCTGGTCCTAGGCTAGACCATGCTAGAGACGCGAGCCTAGAACACTAACAAAATCACGGCGCTGCACGTAAATAAAGGAAAAGCACACTCTGGAACTCTTTTTTTTCGCTCTTTTTTTTGCGCTCCTTTTTTTGCGCTCCTCTTTTTTTTGCGAAAAATCACTATAATGGCGAGTGTCTCAAAACTCTTCCCTCGTCAAACTGATAGGATGGGACAAAAAAATTCACTTTTTTCGGAAATCAGGGCAGCGACGACGAAAAAGTGTGACAAAAAATCACTATGATGGCACGTGGCTCAAAAGACTTAGAAAAGCCTAAAAATAGGATAGGGAAAAAAATTGCCCGTGAAAATTTTGGCCTAAAAACTGACCGGGGGTCTCCAGACTCTTTTTTTTCCAAGACCTACGCAGGCAAGGAAACACGAATCAGAATTTAGATTGATCTCAAGAACAAACCTAATATGAGAAGAACTTGGATTGGTGGTGGATATATGGTTGTGGTATATGGCAGCGGTGGTGGTATATGGTAGCGGTGGTGGTATATGGATACAGATTGGTGGTGGTATATGGATATGGATTGGTGGTGGTATATGGATATGGATTCAGAGCGGTGGCGGATAAGCAAAAGTGGTAGATGGGCGATGATGATGGTGCGGCAGCGGCGTGACAACTTATGACCAGAACTCGAAACTCTAAAAGACTAGACTCTAAGACCAGCAACTTGACACGACGATGCAACCGCAAATTCAACAAAGCAAAAACACTAAAAAGATTATGCAAAGGCTCAGATTGGTTCGGATATGATGAACTAACCCTAATTTTTTTTCTGGCTTTTTCGTGGACTGTAGGTATGAAGAACAGACTCGATCTAATCTACGAAAAACTGTAAAATCTCACCGAGCAACCTGGAAATCTGATACCACTTGATAGAGGCTAAGGTGTCTCGATGTTTCGATGAGATGGTGGCTATCGTTTTTTGTGGGAGTCGACCTTGACGATCCGACTACGAACGTGCGAGACGTCGCGCCTTAGCAATCGCTAAACCAACTTCCGAGGGTTATTGACCACGCCGGAGCACGATCAACCTGACCACGAGGGTCTGTTTCCTGCGAGCAAACGAAGAACAAGCAAGAAACTGAGATTGCAATCGGGATATTGCGAATATAAGATGAAAGCTTTATTGATCAAGGTGGGGTTCTGTGACGTCTTGGTCTGGTCGTTGGACACAAACGAAGTACGCGAAGTTGCAGCTATGGCGACTTTTAGTCTAAACAAAACCCAAAGTCTAAACGACGCCCTAAGGGTTGTATATATGGAGGAAGAGGGGGGAATTTCGTGGCCCTTGAGGGTGGGGTCTGAAACCAACCCTAACTCTTGTTTCCCCACACATACGGACTCTAAAAATAGCCTATATTTAAGTATTTCGGAATTACATGGGCCTGGCCCATTAATAAGGTGACGCAACACCTAAAATAGCCTCTGGACGAAATGTATGAAGTGGCATCTTGTATATTTCGTCCAAGGCTTCATGCACTCCTTATGGTGGCTTCAAAGTCCTGAAATCATCACTTGTAACTCCGTTCTTGATCCCCTTGCGCATGCCATCATCTCCATGCTTGAACTTGCTCCAAGGTTCATCTTTCTTGTCCAAGCTAGGCCCTTCATTTGCAAGCAAAACAAAGGTATCCAATTTAGGCAGCATCATATTCTCATGAACATTAGAATCGTTACCAAGAAATGAAAGTACCTGATAATTCAATTGGCGTGCGCGAGCTCTAGTAATTGGTCCAGTATATGTAACAGTAGGGGCTGTGGGTGTAACAATGGTATTGATGTCCTCATCAGTTATTGTTAACTAAGGTTTAACTTAAGGTGGCTACCTTAATACACAGCTCGGTGGATTGGTTGTGGGCACCTGGGGATATACTAGTGTTGTCCAAGGAGGTCCCGAGGAACCCGTGTGATCATCCTATGGTTTGCCACCCATGCTCAAAGGGATCATAATGCTATTCATGCTGGAAACTTCCGTGTGTAGCCACAAGCCATTATGTGCTCTGGCATAGTTGAGTATGTTGTGTGACCTCTTTCATTGGTTGACTAGCAGATGTAGGGGATGTAGGTGGTACTGTCTACCCGTCGTAAAGAGTTAACGCTTCTGAAAGACTTTGTCTCGGTCATCCGTTTCTCAAACATCATGTAGTGGGAGAAATTTAATGGAGGAGATCGAGTCTTGTCGGGACAAGTGCGCAAACCTCTGCAGAGTGTAGAAACTAATCATGATTAGCCGTGTCCCCGATTATGGACATCTTGAGTATCTAGTACTTGAATTATTATGATGATCTCATCACTTTGCTTAATTAATTTGTCGGGTTATAACTTTTAATTTTGGAATTGAGTTGGCGTAACCTTCTCAATAATTTCAACAAACTTTCTAGTTAAATAAAATATATTCCTTTGTTGTAGGGAAAAACTAGCTTTATGCAAATCATAACCATAGAGCCTCCACCAGCCATATATGCATGTAGTGATAGCTGTTATTCTGTTCATTGCTCTATAGTGTTATATTGCCAGCATATTCCATGTGCTGACCTACACAGGCTGCAACGTATTATGTTGCAGAATTTTCAAAAGAAGAGAAAGGTGCGCTAGGTCGTTGTCGTGCACTCAGTTTTGCCATGGAGTAGGATGGACTTTTCTACCTTTGAAGCTTCCGTTGTTATCTTATTTAGATGGCCTTCAGCCATATTATTGTAATAAGTTCTCTTTTGAGACATTTGATGTAATAAGTCTATGATTGAACTCTGTTATAAAACCTCGAGTACCGTGTGTATCAGCAATACCGATCCAGTGATGAGACTCAAGCACAGAGACTTGACCGTCTGAGGTCAGGTCGCTACATCGACAAAGGTTATATACGTGAATCCCTTAGTCCTTGTGTTGTTCCTATTATTCTAGTGTCGAAAAAGGATGGTACATCGCATATGTGTGTTAATTGTAGAGGCATTAATAATATTACTATTCGTTATCGTCATCCTATTCCTTGGCTAGATGATATGCTTGATGAATTGAGTGGATCTACAATATTCTCCAGAGTTGATTTGCATACTGGATACCATCAAATTCGTACGAAATTGGGAGATGAATGGAAAACGGCATTTAAAACTAAGTTTGGTTTATATGAGTGGTTAGTCATGCCTTTTGGGTTAACTAATGCACCTAGTACTTTCATGAGATTAATGAACGAAGTTTTACGTGCTTTCATTGGACGATTTGTGGTAGTCTATTTTGATGATATACTAATTTATAGCAAATCTTTGGAGGAACATTTATGTGTTGTTTTTATTGCTTTACATGATGCACGTTTGTTTGGTAACATTGGTAAGTGCACCTTTTGCACCGACCGAGTATCTTTTCGTGGCTATGTTGTTACTCCACATGGAATTGAAGTTGATAGAGCCAAAATTGAAGCTATTAAGAGTTGGCCGCAGCCCAAGACGGTCACACAAGTCCGGAGTTTCCTTGGCCTTGCTGGTTTATATAGGAGTTTTGTGAGAGATTTCAGCACCATTGCTGCACCTCTCAATGAGCTTACAAAGAAGGATGTGCGTTTTGTTTGGGGTACCGCAAGGAAGAATGATGCGGAGCATCCTACGATCATCCCCATGTACACTCGAGCATACGCCATTGGACACAAGGTGAACTCGCTCCTTTCCGAATCTTCCCTTTCCGCATGTAATACATGGATGCTACTTCAAGTGCGGACCTTGTGCATACTCAGGTACACCCGAGGAGACCATGGAGAACCCAAGGACCAAGGCCAAGCGTGCGCGGAAGCGACGACAGAAGAAGAAGGAGACAGCTCCAGGACCCGGACATCCGGCCCCAGGTCCGGGCATCCGGCCGCTGGAGACGACCCCTACAACAACAGGCTCCGAGCCGCCAAGTGCTACTGGCCCCGGACATCCGGCGCCTCGCCAAGTCCCGGACATCCGGCCTCGGCCCTGGAAATCCAGACACCGCCGAACCCGAGAGCAACAAGACCAACCCCGCTAGCCCGGACATCCGGCCCCTCCAGCCTGGACATCCGGCCCACCGCGAACGCCCGGATATCCGGCCCTCCGTGAACGCCCGGACATCCGGCCCTCCGCGAACGCCCGGACATCCGGCCTTCCCTGCCTGCGTGCAGTGCATCTGGGCCGAGGCCCATGTACCCATTCACCCCTTAGACTATATATACTCCCCCTCCACCTACGTTCTGGGGTTAGCATTGATTTAGCTCATTTTAGAGATAGAGTATTGCTCATCCACATCGGATCTACTCCACGAGAGAGACCGCAGCCTCTACGGAGAAGATCCCTTTGGATTCATGACCTCCTTGCGGAGAAGAACATCAAGACCTCCTCACGGAGAAGACCGGCTACATTTCTATCGTCCGTTGTTGACTTTGGATTTTGTATCTTCCTTTGTGTTCATGGATCTAGCGCATGTGTGATCATACTTGTTGGTTTGAGTGTTCTCTTGTGTTCCCCTTGTGATTTTCTCCTCGTTCCCCTCCTCGTGTTCTTCGTGTTCATCGCGGAATCCGCTCCTTCGTGAAAGATCGACCGATTAGGGTTCTACCCTACATCATCTTGGTATCATGAGCCACGATGATCATGATTTTGGAGCCTCCCCTCTTTGTTTTCTAGCCTAATTTTGTTGATTTCGTCCTAAATTCGAAAATCCTCACCAAAAAATAGCCCCATATTTTTTTGTGATTTGTTGGTTTGATGATGTTTTGTTGATTTTGATCCATGGATTTGTTTGGTTTCAAGTGGATCTAGCATATCCCCAAGTTTCTCCACTTTCCATCCACGAAATCTCTCCAATTTTGACATTGGAATCATCAATTTCCACCCCCAATTCGAAAATTTCCGCCCCAAACGAGATCTAGAATCGTCCGGCCGGACATCCGGGCCTCAGACCGGACATCCGGGCCCCAAGTCGGACATACGGCTCTGGGAGCGCCAAATCTGCATAGTTCTGGACATCAGGTCCCGGATTTCCGGCCCCGAGCCCGGATGTCCGGCCCGTGGCATTTCAGCCTTTCCTATTTCACCGTTTTGTCCATAACTAATTCATCCGAAGTCCGTTTTTGACGTTCTTTAGCTCGTTGAAACGCTCTTGACATCCCCCTTCCCACAAAAATACTACCATCACCATTTGAATCCATAAAATGTTTGGAACTTTGGCATCTTTGCCTAGGGCTTCCACCACAACCTTTGCATAACCACCACCGACTTCCGCAACCTAACCAATTTTGTTACTTATAGCATTTGTGGTTGTTTGAGTTGTGATTTGAGTCTCCTAAGGTGTTTAGGCTACTTAGGGATGGTTGCTTCTTCGTCAACCACCACGACCACCACCATAAATTTCGCATAGGCTTTCTCACCATACACTTCCACCACCCCAACTTAACCCAAATTTGTTTGTGTTGTGAATTGTGTCTCCTAAGGTGTTTCGGCTACTTAGGGACCATGCTTCCAACTCCGGCACCGTGTATAGTCCACCACCTTACCCTCCATTTCCGCATTGCGTACTCCACAACCCATCATTGCCATTCCGCAATTCCCTTTGAGCTTCCGCAACCACCACTGCATCCCGCTACCACCATTTTGACATTTGATGTTTGAGATTTTGAGTTTGCGGTTTTTCTGTTTCCTAAAGTGTTTCAGCTACTTAGGGGCGAATCTCCATCATCTTGGTATCTCCATCAAGATCACCGCCACTCATCATCGCCAAGGACGGTTACCTCCATATCATCTTGGTATCGTGGTATCCCCCCATTGTATATTCCCTTGCCATTGCATTGTTAACCCCTAGCCCATTTTGCATCACTTGCCCATCGAGACTAGCCATTTGAGTACTGTCGGCAATGTTACTTGTGCACATTAGTGATCTACACCATACATTGCATACATACCATACCATATCGGTATCATGTTGGTATCATATCATCCTTTGTGCCACAAGTTTGTTCCCGCATATATACAATAGATATCTTGGTTTGTGCATTGTGCAAAAGTGGCCATACAAAAAAATAAGCTTTTAAGAAAAAGAATAAGAGCAAAGAAGCTTGTAAGCAAGTGCCATAGCATCATACCACATTGCATATAAGATTATCATATCCGATCATCTTGGATCATACCACCGGAACATCATATACATAGCATACTTGGGATAGAAGTCGTTGCATTTTTGTCTCCTATAGGTTGTGCACAAGTGTCGTATCCGCCTATTGAGCAATCGTGCTAGCGTCTCTCTAGAGTTGTGCAACAAGAGCATTTTCCATGGATTCCACATTTTGAGCTCATTCCTTGGTTGCACGACCCCATTTATCTATCCGTGTGTGCGTTTCTGTGTGCCATATTGCTATTGGTCTACTTGTTACACTTGTGAATTTGTGAATCTCTTTCAAACATTATTGGCTCTTGCTAACATTTCGCATCAAATTTTTGTGCCACTATCCTCAACGAGCTCCACCATAAGCCTTATTTGTGTAGGTGTGAGAAACCGACAAGAATTGGTACCAATTGTGCTATTTCCTTGTCCACATTGGAGTGATCATTGATCCACTTTCAACTTCAGTCAAGGTACATTTGGTATTCGTTCTTCTCTTTCTACCACTCACATTTTCTCTTGGAGTGATGGATAGGCAAGGCATTTCAGCTCTGGTGTTCCACAACAACGACGGCATGAACAACTACATCACCAAAGCGTCAATCTTCGATCTACAACGACAAATGCAAGGCGCACAATCAAGATTGCGAGAGCGCATTGAGAACCTCTCCACTGACATTCGCCACTCTGAAGCGAGGAAAAGGGACTACATCGACAACAAGCTTTCCACACAAAAGGAGGAGCAAGATGCAAGGATGGAGGAGATTCGGACCTTGTTGATCAACCGTTCTTCCCCTTCATCATCCTCAAGGAGGCGACATTCCAATCACAAGTCTTCGGAGCGCGAAAATGATGCAAGCGCAAGTCGTCCATGTCCACATCTCCATGGCGACCACCATCACGTTCGTGATCCACCTCGTCATGAAGGGCAAGTCACCTCCAAGCAACACGTGCACGACGATGACGAACGACATCTACTACGAGCTCAAGTGCGACAACGCCAACATCATCATGACGATGCTCACCAAGCACAAATGCACAAGTCCCAACAAGCCCTACTTCACGCCAAGTCCAAACTTCATGAGCACAAGAGAAGACTGCGAGACGAGCACCACCAAGATGGCACTACGGCTACTACCACCAACACTTTGGCATCTTGCCCAAGGGCTATCAAGGCATCTTCGCCTACTTCCCATGAGTTTGCCTACATCGACATCATCAAGTACAAGTCGACCAACTACGAGCGAGGGCAACACTTCCATCTTCGGAAGCATCCCAAGGAAGATGGCCGAGCATGGGACATTCCCTTCGGTCAAGGAGACGAGCTATGAGGTGCCACATCATATGGGCCTCCTACAACAAGACGGCGACAAGAAGGTCGAGCAAGGGCCATCCCCTTCGACCATGGCAACGAGCACGAACCTCTTCAACAACATGAAGATGGCGCCCATATTGGACTCATACTCCGAGTCAAGCTACGAGACCGCACATGAGACCTTATCTTTGGTCTTGGAGGAGAGTGATGATGTGCCATCTTCGGCCTTCATCCATGGCTAAGACTACGACGTGATTGAGCATGGAGACATTTGCACCAACATCTCTCTGACACCGACATGTGACGAGATGCCCCAATTGCCATGTGAGGAAAGCCACCACCACATGAGTGACATGAGTGACTCCACCATACGTGACATTGAGAGCATTTACTATGAGAGGATGAGTGTGACCACCACTAGCCCCGCACTTGAGAGCATGCCACACATCCTATGTAATGTTGAGATCCATTTGAGTGACTCCACCAACCTGAAAGTGCGTTATATCGACTAGAGGGGGGGTGAATAGGCAATTTTTATGAAATTCTTCACTGAGGAATTTGCCGGTGAGGAAATTCCTTAGCGAAGAACTACTAGCAGCGGAATAAGTACTCAAAGGTAAACATAACAGAATACAAGCATAGTCATCTTGATGAAATGAAGACAGGCACAGAGTACAGGAAACATAATCACAAGATAACACAGGACGAAGACAAACAGACTGAAGAAATTGAACTGAGGAAATTGAGAAAGTCTTCAGTCAAAGTCTTCAAACACAGATATGAACAAACATACAACACAGTTATGAGGAAATGAAAGAGTTGAGAAAATAGAACCAGTAAGCTCGGTGAAGACAATGATTTGGTAGACTAGTTCCAACTGTTGTCTCAGTTGTACGTCTGGTTGGAGCGGCTGAGTATTTAAACTCGAGGACACACAGTCCCGGACACCCAGTCAAGGACACTTAGTCTAAGACACCCAATCCTCACCGTATTCTCCTTGAACTAAGGTCACACAGACCTCGTCCAATCACTCATGGTAAGTCTTCAGGTGACTTCCAAACCTTCACAAACTTGGTCACCCGGCGATCCACAATTCCTCTTGGATGCTCTAGACCATGACGCCTAACCGTCTGGAAGAAGCACAATCTTCAAAGGTAACAAGCGTCAGATCCACTCAGGATCAATCTCTTCAGTGATGCTCAATCACTTGGGGTTTGTAGGTGTTTGGGTTTTGGGCTTTTGGTTTTTCCTCACTTGATGATTTTCTCTCAAAGTCCTTGGAGGATGGGTTGCTCTCAAATGACAAGTGTCGGTTTCTCTCGGAGCAGCCTCGACCCGCTAGTGGTTGTAGGGGGCGGCTATTTATAGCCTAGGGAGCAGCCTGACATGATAAGACATAAATGCCCTTCAATGATATGACCGTTAGGTGGATAGATATTTTGGGACAGCTGGTGCATAGCACAGCAACGGTCGGAATTTTGAGTAGCAAAATCCTCAGGGCTATCATGTTAGTCACTGTGTAGGCAATCCGCACTGGCGAATTCCTAACTCCTCAGTCAGGACAAATTCCTCAGAGACCAGAAGAACTTCGTCTCTGTCACTGAAGAAATTGACTGAACTGTATGAGATTTCCAATGGCTTCACTCGAAGGGATTGGTAGGTGTAGGATTTTGAGTTGAGCATCACATGGAAATTTTTCCTTAGTATTTCCTCGACCCCCTTTAACAGTACGGTGTTTCCTATGACTCAAGAAAGAGAAAAACAAAACTATGAAAATGGAAGTCTTCAAGCTTCATATTCCTTGCATGAATATCAAGTCTTCACGGACACACCAATTTCTTAACTTTCAAAGTCTTCATGAAAGTCTTCAGAAATGCCAAAATCTTCAGGCGAAGATATTCATTTTTAGGGGTCGACTTTTCCTGTAAATATCAAACTCCTCATAGACTTATAGACCTGTGTACACTCACACACGCATTAGTCCCTTAACCTATAAGTCTTCAATACACCAAAATCACTAAGGGGCACTAGATGCACTTACAATCTCCCCCTTTTGGTGATTGATGACAATATAGGTTAAGTTTTCAACGGGGATAACCATATGAAGTGTAAATACTGATATTGAGGAATTTGATTGCAAGATATAGAAGAACTCCCCCTGAAGATGTGCATAGTGAGGAATCTTCTTTTGAAGCAATGCACACTTGAAGAGTTGAATCATGGAGATCTCCCCCTATAGCTTGTAATTCATACACGCATTTAACATATAATATGAAGAATTTGAAATGCATGATGAAATATGGTGCTTGATGAAATTCAGCATGCGTGCAATAATATTAACGAGGAATAAGCATGCAGAATAGAGTATCAGAGCATACTGCATCAAAAGTATCAGAGCACCATCGGGTTTAAGATTACAATTCGATCTAATAAAGTTTCAGAAAAACGAGAGTTGTAACTTAGCAGATAAAACTGTTGTATATGGGAGTTAAAATAGACCCGCTTGAAGACTAACTCAAATTTCTCCCCCTTTGTCATCGAATGACCAAAAGGATCGAAACTGAGGACTAACGCCCTTGAAGATAATCAAGTTGATGAAGGAGCGCCAGCGTTGTTGGGGTCCTTGGTTGATGTAGGGCCTGCCGCAGTGCCGTCCAAATCTTCATGTTCATCAGTGTCGCGCGATGAAGAATATGAGCTGGCCACCAGAGAAGGAACCTTGACCTTCTTGAATTTCTTCGGTGGAGGTGCAAACCAGTCAAAATCTTCATTAAGACCCATGTTCTTCACATCTTCTTCACCATACAGATGTGACAGGATTTCCCAGGTGCGACCGAAGACTTGATGGAGGTAGTAGTGGTTTTTCTTCACTGCATTGTGTGTGGCAGTCATGTTGTGAAGAAGTGAACCAAACTGACGCTTAACCCATTTGTGATTTTGATCCACCTTCTGGTGAAGACTAAGCAGAAGTTCACGGTCTGTCATCACGCGCGGAGCAGTGGCTTGAGGAGTGGACTTGGGAGCATTGGCAGAGTCATGTGTGGCAGAGTCATCATTGGTGGAATAAGATGCAGCTTTGCGAAACTGACCATCCAATGGACGAATGCCTTCATCAATTACAGCTGGTGCCTTGCCCTTTCCATCAACTGAGGAATATGTCTGCTTGAGGACTTCAATTGGGGGCAAGTAGCTGAGATGATTCTAGAAATCAGCTTTGTAGTTGAGTGAAGACCTTGTCCTGAGGAATCTCATGATCCAAGGTGCATAAGGCCTCGGCTCAAACGGAGACAGTGCAACATTGGCCATAGTCCTCATGAAGAAATCGTGATAGTTGACAGGAATGCCATGAATGATGTTGAATACCAGATTCTTCATGATGCCAACAATTTCCTCATCAGATGAGTCGTGCCCTTTGATAGGACTGATTGTCCTCGTAAGAATACGATAGACAGTTCTGGGCACGTACAGCAATTCCTTCACGAGGAATTTGGTTCGTGGTGCCTGACCTGGTTTCAAAGGCTTCATCAGCACTTGCATGTAATGATGTGTGAGCTCAGGTTCACTGTAGATGCAGCGAGATTCTTCAAGGGGAGGACTGAGTGGCAGAGCACGAAGCAATTCAGAGGCTAGTGCAGTGTAGTGAGTGTTTTCAGACATCCAGTCCATCACCCATGAATTTACATCTTCAGCATGTCCGGTGATGTGCAGCGTTGCATAGAATTGAAGAATCAGTTCTTCATTCCAATCGCAGATGTCAGAGCAAAAATTGAGCAGTCCAGCATCGTGAAGAATACTGAGGACTGGTGCGAAGCACGGCAGAGATTCCATATCCACGTGAGGAATATGCTCATGGTAGAAAATCTTCTCCTTGTTGAACAACACTGAGGAATAGAAATTGGCTTGACTAGCAGTCCAGAAACGCCTCTTCCTAATGCGAGCAGAGTCATATGGGTTGTAATCTTTGAAGAATACGTGCTCGCTGAAGAAATCATCAGCCTTGAACTTTTGCTTGCGTGAGAATGGATCCTTTAGCTTCGGCAGAGGAGTGTCAGTGAGTTGCATCACGACCTCAGGAATCTCAATCGCAGGTTCTTCAGGCTGAGGAATTTTTGGTTCTTCCTCAGTGGCAGTCTGCGTTGTTGGTTGTTCAGCAGCAACAGTTTCTTCAAAGCTAGTGGCTAGAATTTCCTCATGGACAGATGCAGTGGGATGAGTTTCTTCAGAGCCCATGTGAACAGTTTGTCTGGGGGACTGAGGAATTTGCTGTAGAGGGGTGAACATTGGAGAGTTTGGATGTTGACTTTCCCAGAATTCATCACTGATTACGGGTGTGGAGTAGCCAATGTCCACATATTCATCTTCCATTTCTTCAATGCCAGCCTCTTCAGCTATGAATTGAGGCATAGGCGAGGAGATGATAGGTGTTGAAGGGATCGCATCCACTTCAATTTCTTCATCCAACGGTTCAGACGAAGCAGCAGAAGGAGTTTCTTCATCAGATCCGCTGGGGATCACGTATTCTTCATCAAAAGGAACAAGGTCCTTTGATGGCATGGTTGAGATGGGAACAACATCAATCGGATGTGCAAATGAACTTGTCATAGGCTTCATTTTCTTCGGAGCTGAAAAATCTGAAGCAGCTGATGCTTTCCTTTTCTTCACTGCAGCACGCTCTGCAGCCTTGGTCTTCTTCACATCTGATGCAGATGGAAGGATTGGAGTTGAAGTTGGTGCAGGAGCGGCTGAGGAATCTGGTTGATTTTCTTCATGCACAACTGTTGCAGTTGCCCTGAGTTCTTTAGTTTCTTCAGGCACACCACTAGTGGGTGCCCTGGCAATTTCTTCAGTGGCTGGAATGCAGTCATCAGCCCTGGAACTCACATTTTCTTCAGCAGCCTGATTGTCATCAGCGGTGCTGGCATGTTCTTCAGTCGGCTGAGCAGATGCTTTAGCCTGAGGAATTTCCTATTGCATTGGGGCAGCAACATTTGAAGTGAACTGTTCAGTTATCTTTACAAATCTAACTTTGGCTCCTTGCCAATCAGCATAGTAGGCTTTGAAGTCATCGCTGAGGGTTTTGATTTCAAATTGGATTTTTACAAGTTCATCAGTTGTCATAGTGACAATGTTGTTCTTCAGATATTTCTCCTTTCTGTACTGGGCCTTCTTGATCTGCATGGCCTGATCATATTTCCATTTATCCTCTTGGATGAAATGAGACAGCATGTGATTTTGACCAGGTGTCAGCTTGAAGTTAGGCATATGAGTATTTGGGTCATTATGCCAGAGATGAATGTAGTCGAGGATCAGCTTGGGATCCAAAAGCAGTGGCACAGGTGTGCCTTTGGCTCTAGCGGCCCTAACTTGTCTGTCTATGATGATTTCTGCAAGTTCATCATCATAAGCTTCATCTTCTTCAGGTGGCACTTGGAAGGTGACCTATTTCTTCTGAGGACTTGGCCGAGGACCTCGTCCAGCAGTTGCCTTGGTCTTCAGCAGAGTGGGGCCAGATGAAGAATTTGGTGCAGCTGAGGAGCTTGCTGAGACACCAGAGGCAATGGAGATGCCTGTAGTCCTTTGGCACGAGGCCAGATGCGCAGGTGCTGAGGACTTTGTCGGAACAGCTGAGGACTTTGGAGGAGGTGCTGAGGATTTTGAAGGAGCAGCTTGAGGGATTGGTCGTGAGGACTTTGAAGAGTCTGGCCGTGAGGGCGCAGCTGAGGAACTTGGCCGTGAGGGCACTGTTGGTGAAGCACTGGGCTTACGAGCAGGCTTCTTAGGCATGGATTTCCTCGGCTTGACAGAGGCCTCAGCAGAGGCAGCAGCAGCCGCAGCAGAGTCTTCATTGAATTTCCTCACTGCTTCTCTGGCTTGCTTGGCCAGCTTGGCTTGGCGCTTGGCCCATTCATTAGGATAGTCCTCACCGCGCTTGAGGCTGGTGGGATCAGCGATTTGGCCAGGTGCCAATGGAGGTATTGGGCATGGAGGATTGAGTGCGAATTTCTTCATATACTTAGGAGTGACATATCTGTACTCCCTCCATTCTCTTGCCCATCTCCTCTCTATCTTCTGAATGCGCACTTTGCACTCATTCTTGGTTTCCTCAGTAGGTGTGCAGTACCCAACATATATGTCATCAGGGATTTCAAACGCTGTATTTACCTCAGGCCTCTTTCCTCCCTTCTGTGGCCTTTTACCATCAGTCATTTTCTTCAGTTGAGGAATTTGAACAATTGAATTCTCTGAAGAAGTATGCAACTTTTCTTCGAGGAACGCTGCAAATGAGTTAAGTTGATGAGAACCTAGTGATTCAGCAACGGACATGTGTACCTGTGAACAGAGTATAGTTGCGAGGAATTTGGAGAGGTCATATGCGTTCTCAGAGGGTTTTTAAAAAAAACAAGTTTGAGGAATTTGCCCAGATGCGTCTTGAAGAATTTCACTAAGCGTGCTTTGTCTTAGGTTCCAGAGTTGTATAGATCGAAGATCCACACAATTGAGGAATCTTGAAGAAAATGATGCTTAGGGAAACGAATCAAGAACAGATGACATGTGAGGTGTTTAGTGTGTGAAGATTTGGAGAATAAAACACCTTTGAAGATTTTGTAGAGAAACTTCGAATCAAAGAGGGTAGTAAAAGTAACTTTTAATTACCCTGAATGAAGAACACGACGAACAGTGAGGTGAAACAGTGGAGTTCGTCGGTGTAGATCTTCCACGCCCTAACTTGGCGGAGGAAGACGTCTACGGCAGTGGCGGAGGTGAAGATTTCCGCGGTCGGCGCGAGTACGACGACGATGAGGTCGAGTCAGTGAAGCTCTTCCTCACCGGCAACGATGGAGTAGCGGCGGCGCTAGGGTTTGAGAAGCTCGAGCTGGAGAGAGAGGTCGAGCGGAGTAAAAGAAGTGAGGAAGGGAAGGAGGGGTATTTATAGCCTTGGTAAAAAACTGCTCGCCCGAAGAAATTGGACGAACGTGCCCCTGACCCTTCTCATTCGCATGACATGTGTCACCCACGTAGTGAGAGGTGGAGATCATGTTAGATCATGGGTGAGTGGATAAGTGTATCGTGGGATGCGGAACGGTTTGAGCGGCAAAGCCGAAAATTTAGATAAGATAGATTTTAAAGTTCCGTTCATAATTTCTTCAGCTGACAAGGACACAGTGAAGATTTTGAATGAGTTTCAAATAGAACGCACATGAAGAATTTGTGAACATATTGGGTTGAGTATAGCATAGAGGGGAAGGGTCCGATCACATTCACTTAGCAGAAAACCAACTTGAAGAAATATCAATAAGTGAATGTTGTAGAGGACATAAACTCATATATATATATAGCCAATGAAGAAAAACGGCAGAAACAGTGAAGACTATGCAAAGTTGAAGAATATGAATACTTTGAGGAATTTCAACCTTTGGTGGTGGCGTGACCCACCGTATAAGAATGATGATTTCAGACACCACGTACAATTATCGTAGGGTTCTGAGAATCATCATTAATTTCTTCACACTAAGAGTGTTATTCTTCATTGATTGAAGTAAAACATTTCTTCATGTGTTGCACATCTAAGTCATCAATTTTGCATAAGTGTTAGGATGAGTGTCCTTTTCACAGAACATTCGAAGATTCTAGGATATTTAGCTCACACCGCAACTTGCTAAATCTCTTCTCATCCAAGGGCTTTGTGAAGATATCGGCTAGCTGTTCTTCAGTCTTCACATGCTCAATAGAAATGTCGCCCTTCAACACACGAATCTGAATGTGCTTTGTCTTCGAGTGCTGAACTGGGTTGTGAGAAATCTTGATGGCACTCTCATTGTCACAGAAGAGAGGTACATTTTTCATGTTGACACCATAGTCCTTGAGAGTTTGCTTCATCCATAGCAATGGGGCATAGCAAGAACCAGCGGCAATGTACTCAGCTTCAGAAGTAGATAGTGATACGCAGTTGACCAACAGACCAAAGATCGTCCGAGGAAATGACATGTACCAGATGTTGACTTGCGATCCACACGATCATCAGCATAGTCAGAGTCAGAATATCCAACAAGGTCAAAAGCCGAGCCCTTAGGGTACCATAATCCAAGTGTTGGTGTGTGAGCTAGATATCGAAGAATATGCTTCACAGCCTTATGGTGTGATTCCTTCGGTGCAGCTTGAAATCGGGCACACATGCAAACACTAAGCATTATATCTGGCCTAGATGCACATAAGTACAATAAAGAACCTATCATGGAGCGGTATACCTTATGATCGAAGTCAATACCATTTTCATCAGTGCACAGATGGCCATTTGTGGGCATAGGAATTTTGACGCCTTTGCAATCTTGCATGCCGAATTTCCTTAGTACATCCTTGAGGTATTTCTCCTGAGATATGAATATGCCATTGTGTTGTTGACGAATTTGAAGACCTGAGAAGAATTTCAACTCTCCCATACTAGACATTCGATATTCTTCACTCATCATATAGGCAAATTCAACACTGTAACGTTGGTCAGTACAGCCAAAGATAATATCATCAACATATACTTGGCACACAAACAATTCACCATAATAAGATTTAGTGAAAAGAGTAGGGTTGAGTGAACCGGGTTTGAAGCCTTTCTTCATGAAGAGTTCCTTCAAAGTATCATACCAAGCCGTGGGGCCTGCTTGAGGCCATAGAGGGCCTTGTTGAGTCTGAAGACTTTGTCAGGATTCTTTGGATCTTCAAAACCTGGGGGTTGAGCAACATATACTTCTTCCTCAAGCTTACCATTGAGGAATGCACTTTTCACATCCATTTGATATAAAGTGATATCATGATGGTTAGCATAAGCAAGTAATATGCGAATAGCCTCAAGTCTAGCAACAGGTGCAAAAGTTTCATCGAAATCAATTCCTTCAACCTGTGTGTAGCCTTGAGCTACAAGACATGCCTTATTCCTCACAACAAGGCCATTTTCATCTTGCTTGTTGCGGTAGATCCACTTTATGCTGATGATATTATGCTTGCGAGGATCTGGACGTTTGACCAGTTCCCAGACATTGTTGAGCTCAAACTGATGTAGTTCTTCTTGCATGGCCTGAATCCACTCAGGCTCCAGAAATGCTTCATCTACCTTAGTGGGCTCTGTAATAGAGACAAAAGCATACTGCCCACAAAAGTTAGACAAATGTGAAGCTTTTGAGCATGTGAGAGGACCTGGCGCTTTGATGTCATTGATGATCTTTTCAACTTGCACTTCTTTTGCAATGCAAGGATGAGCTGGTTGTCATTGAAGAATTTGATCAGTGTTTTCTTCAGCACCATTTTCTTCAGGTGCATTAGCTCGATGTTCTTCATGTTCTGGAATGAACTCTTCAGCAGATTCTTCAGTAGGAATGACATCCTCAGTAGCCTTGAACTTGATAGTTTCCTCAGGTGCTGGTTCATCTATCACAGTAGGTAGGTGCTCTCTTTGCGAGCCATTAGTTTCATCGAACCGCACATCTACAGTTTCAACAACTTTGTGAAGAACATTGTTGAAGACTCTGTAGGTGTGGAGTCCTTTCCGTAACCAAGCATAAAACCTTCATGTGCTTTCGGTGCAAATTTTGAGTTGTGATGAGGATCTCTAATCCAACATTTAGCACCGAAGACTTTGAAGTAACTTACATTGGGTTTCTTATCAGTGAGGAGTTCATAGGCAGTCTTTTTGAAGAATTTGTGAAGATATACTCTATTGATGATGTGGCACGCAGTATCAATTGCCTCTGTCCAGAAACGACGAGGCATTTTGTATTCATCAAGCATAGTGCGATCCATCTCAGCAAGAGTCATGTTCTTGCGCTCCACGACGCCGTTTTGCTGAGGAGTGTAAGGAACAAATAACTCATGAGTAATACCAAGTTCATCAAGATAGTCATCGAGACCAGAATTCGTGAACTCGGTGCCATTGTCACTTCTGATGTGCTTGATCTTCACACCAAAGTTGGTTGAAGCCCTCGACGAAAATCGTTTGAAGACTTCCTGCACTTCATGTTTGTAAGTAACAAGGTGTGCCCATGTGTAACGAGAATAATCATCAACAATAACGAAGCCATATTGAGATGCTTCATTTGAGATAGAAGAATAATGATTAGGACCAAAGAGATCCATGTGAAGCAATTCAAATGGGCGAGTGGTGGTCATGATAGTCTTCGCTGGATGCTTGGCCTTGGTCATCTTCCCAGCTTCACAGGCTCCGCATAGGTGATCCTTGAGGAATTTGACATTCTCGATGCCAATGACATGCCTCTTCTTCGCAAGCGTGTGCAATTTCCTCATGCCTGCATGACCAGGTCGTCGATGCTAGAGCCAGCCTTCTAAAGCTTTTGCAAGTAAGCACACGGCTGGTTGTGGTCCTGTAGAGAAATCAACAATATACAGGTCTCCTCTCCTAAAGCCTTCGAAGACTTTGGAATTGTCAGCTTCCATAACCACAACATAACGGTACTTGCCAAAGACAACAACCATATCAAGATCACAAAGCATTGAGACAGACATAAGGTTGTATCCTAAGGACTCAACAAGCATGACTTTGTCCATGGGTCGATCCTTTGTAATCGCAACCTTACCTAGACCCAATACCTGACTTTTGCCTTTGTCAGCAAAGATGATATGCTTCAGATGCGACGGTGATAATGGAGCATCCATCAATAGATTCTTGTCACCGGTCATGTGGTTTGTACATCCACTATCGAGGACCCACTCAGTGGCTTTGGGTTGATCATCCTACAGATGAATTAGTGCAGCTTACAAACTCATATACTTCATCAGTGAAGAATATGACATCAATTCATCAGATCAATTTCATCAAGTAAAAGAACTGATAAAGCAATATGAGGACGTGAGAAATGAAAGTTCATTTCTTCATGATTAGCCTACGTCCTTTCAGGCAGCTCAGGTCTCCAGCAAATTCTTCAAACGATTATGTGCGTCTGGAGACCTGACCCTGCAGAAGAGATTAGTTCTTTTTCTTCACCACCCACATCTGAGGGGGTGGCAAAGAGTTCATCATTCTGCGAGCTCCATACGAGAAGGATGGCATAGAAGCCAGTCCATTTTGTTTCACATAAGAGGGGTTAGAGTAAGCATAAGAGTATGTAGAGAAATTCTTCGAGGACTTATGGACATAATGATTTGAAGAATAATGCATATATCCATAATCCTTAGATCTTCCCTGCAAAACAGACGGGTTAGCACGATGATGTTCATATGAGGACTTTGATCCATATGAGAAATTTGGTCCGTATGAGGACTTAAATCCATATGAAGAATTTGGTCCATATGAAGAATTTGATCTGGGGTTCCTATTCTTCACAGGTGGCTTCATGATGACATTCACCTGAACATTTTCAAGGCCTCTTTTGGGAACCCAGATTTTCTTCATCGGGGAGCTGTTCCTGTAGTTAGTGCCAACATATCTAGCAAATACTTCACCATTCTGATTTTTGAATAGCTTATAGTTGGAGTCAATTGATTCATCATCAGAATGAGGAGATTCACATGCAAATCCATATAAGTTAGATGGACCAACTGGAGGTCCCTTTGCAGCAACCCATGTAGTTTTGGGGTACTGCTCAGGCTTCCAATATGTACCATCAGCATTGATTTCCCTCTCAAAGGCGATACCCTCTATCCTAGGGTTCCTGTTGAGGATCTGCTTTTTAAGCACATCACAAAGAGCCTGATGCCCTTTGAGGCTTTTGTACATGCCTGTCGTGTACAATTCCTTCAGCCCTGCATCGTCAGTGATACTAGCAATGTCCTCAGATGAGGAATTAGTAACAGCAGAGGCATGTGAAGAATTTGAAACATTAGCAACATTTGAACATTCAGGTGAAGAATTAGCAGATTCACGTTCAATGCACTTCAAGCATGGAGGAACAAATTCTTCCTGAGATGCGCTGATTTGTTGAGCAAGTAATGAATCGCGCTCCTTCTGAAGATCTTCATAACTCACTCTTAGCTTCTCAAGGTCTTGCTTTCTTTGAAGAAATTCATAAGAAAGCTTCTCATGATCCGATAAGAGAGTGTTATGTTGATCTTGAAGGGTGTCATACTTAGTATGAAGTCTCTGAAAACTTTCAGCCAAAGCTTTTGACCGATCCATTTCCTCACCCAACATATCATCGCTCTTGTTTAGCATATAGTAAGCTTTTTCCAAAGCTCTTTGTTGTTTAGTAGCCGGGGAAGCAAGTTTGACATAGCTGGGTCCAAATTCATCACCAGATTCATCATCACTGGACTCGGATAGGTAGCATTCAGTTACCTCAGCATCTTTTGCCATAAGGCATGATGCAGAAGATGATGATTCTGGTTTGAATTTCATCGTTTTGAGAGATTCCTTGAAGTCCTCAAACCAAGGATCATGAAAAGTTCGATGACCTTCATACACCTCAGAGAGATGGTCCCAGATGAGCTTCGCATGATCGAGATGCATGATATTCCTGAACTGATTTTGTGACAGGCTAGAGCAGATGACATCCTTCGCCATGAGGTTGAGAAGAGTATACTTGCGAATGTCACTAGCATCCGCCATCTTGCACAGATGAGTCAGGCCAATCTCAGTGACGGTCCACAACTCGCTGTTCATCGCCATGAGGCGTTTCTTCATCATGGCCTTCCACTTTGGATACTCGTGACCGTCAAAGATGGGGCATGTCACCTTCATCATACCTGTGGTCGACATAACTAAAACTCCAGGCGGTTAAGCCAAAATCACAAAGAACAAGGGAGTACCTTGCTCTGATACCAATTGAAAGTGCGTTATATCGACTAGAGGGGGGTGAATAGGCAATTTTTATGAAATTCTTCACTGAGGAATTTGCCGGTGAGGAAATTCCTTAGCGAAGAACTACTAGCAGCGGAATAAGTACTCAAAGGTAAACATAATAGAATACAAGCATAGTCATCATGATGAAATGAAGACAAGCACAGAGTACAGGAAACGTAATCACAGGATAACACAGGACGAAGACAAACAGACTGAAGAAATTGAACTGAGGAAATTGAGAAAGTCTTCAGTCAAAGTCTTCAAACACAGATATGAACAAACATACAACATAGTTATGAGGAAATGAAAGAGTTGAGGAAATAGAACCAGTAAGCTCGGTGAAGACAATGATTTGGTAGACCAGTTCCAACTGTTGTCTCAGTTGTACGTCTGGTTGGAGCGGCTGAGTATTTAAACTCGAGGACACACAGTCCCGGACACCCAGTCAAGGACACTTAGTCTAAGACACCCAATCCTCACCGTATTCTCCTTGAACTAAGGTCACACAGACCTCGTCCAATCACTCATGGTAAGTCTTCAGGCGACTTCCAAACCTTCACAAACTTGGTCACCCGGCGATCCACAATTCCTCTTGGATGCTCTAGACCATGACGCCTAACCGTCTGGAAGAAGCAAACAGTCTTCAAAGGTAACAAGTGTCGGATCCACTCAGGATCAATCTCTTAAGTGATGCTCAATCACTAGGGGTTTGTAGGTGTTTGGGTTTTGGGTTTTTGGTTTTTTCTCACTTAATGATTTTCTCTCAAAGTCCTTGGAGGATGGGTTGCTCTCAAATGACAAGTGTCGGTTTCTCTCGGAGCAGCCTCGACCCGCTAGTGGTTGTAGGGGGCGGCTATTTATAGCCTAGGGAGCAGCCTGACATGATAAGACATAAATGCCCTTTAATGATATGACCGTTAGGTGGATAGATATTTTGGGACAGCTGGTGCATAGCACAGCAACGGTCGGAATTTTGAGTAGCAAAATCCTCAGGGCTATCATGTTACTCACTGTGTAGGCAATCCGCACTGGCGAATTCCTAACTCCTCAGTCAGGACAAATTCCTCAGAGACCAGAAGAACTTCGTCTCTGTCACTGAAGAAATTGACTGAACTGTATGAGATTTCCAATGGCTTCACTCGAAGGGATTGGTAGGTGTAGGATTTTGAGTTGAGCATCACATGGAAATTTTTCCTTAGTATTTCCTCGACCCCCTTTAGCAGTACGGTGTTTCCTATGACTCAAGAAAGAGAAAAACAAAACTATGAAAATGGAAGTCTTCAAGCTTCATATTCCTTGCATGAATATCAAGTCTTCACGGACACACCAATTTCTTAACTTTCAAAGTCTTCATGAAAGTCTTCAGAAATGCCAAAATCTTCAGGCGAAGATATTCATTTTTAGGGGTCGACTTTTCCTGTAAATATCAAACCCTCATAGACTTATAGACCTGTGTACACTCACACACGCATTAGTCCCTTAACCTATAAGTCTTCAATACACCAAAATCACTAAGGGGCACTAGATGCACTTACAATCTCCCCCTTTTTGGTGATTGATGACAATATAGGTTAAGTTCTCAACGGGGATAACCATATGAAGTGTAAATACTGATATTGAGGAATTTGATTGCAAGATATAGAAGAACTCCCCCTGAAGATGTGCATAGTGAGGAATCTTCTTTTGAAGCAATGCACACTTGAAGAGTTGAATCATGGAGATCTCCCCCTATAGCTTGTAATTCATACACGCATTTAACATATAATATGAAGAATTTGAAATGCATGATGAAATATGGTGCCTGATGAAATTCAGCATGCGTGCAATAATATTAACGAGGAATAAGCATGCAGAATAGAGTATCAGAGCATAGTGCATCAAAAGTATCAGAGCACCATCGGGTTTAAGATTACAATTCGATCCAATAAAGTTTCAGAAAAACGAGAGTTGTAACTTAGCAAATAAAAATGTTGTATATGGGAGTTAAAATAGACCCGTTTGAAGACTAACTCAAATTTCTCCCCCTTTGTCATCGAATGACCAAAAGGATCGAAACTGAGGACTAACGCACTTGAAGATAATCAAGTTGATGAAGGAGCGCCAGCGTTGTTGGGGTCGTTGGTTGATGTAGGGCCTGCCGCAGTGCCGTCCAAATCTTCATGTTCATCAGTGTCGCGCGATGAAGAATATGAGCTGGACATCAGAGAAGGAACCTTGACCTTCTTGAATTTCTTCGGTGGAGGTGCAGACCAGTCAAAATCTTCATTAAGACCCATGTTCTTTAGATCTTCTTCACCATACAGATGTGACAGGATTTCCCAGGTGCGACCGAAGACTTGATGGAGGTAGTAGTGGTTTTTCTTCACTGCATTGTGTGTGGCAGTCATGTCGTGAAGAAGTGAACCAAACTGACGCTTAACCCATTTGTGATTTTGATCCACCTTCTGGTGAAGACTAAGCAGAAGTTCACGGTCTGTCATCACGCGCGGAGCAGTGGCTTGAGGAGTGGACTTGGGAGCATTGGCAAAGTCATGTGTGGCAGAGTCATCATTGGTGGAATAAGATGCAGCTTTGCGAAACTGACCATCCAATGGACGAATGCCTTCATCAATTACAGCTGGCGCCTTGCCCTTTCCTTCAACTGAGGAATATGTCTGCTTGAGGACTTCAATTGGGGGCAAGTAGCTGAGATGATTCTAGAAATTAGCTTTGTAGTTGAGTGAAGACCTTGTCCTGAGGAATCTCATGATCCAAGGTGCATAAGGCCTCAGCTCAAACGGAGACAGTGCAACATTGGCCATAGTCCTCATGAAGAAATCGTGATAGTTGACAGGAATGCCATGAACGATGTTGAATACCAGACTCTTCATGATGCCAACAATTTCCTCATCAGATGAGTCGTGCCCTTTGATAGGACTGATTGTCCTCGTAAGAATATGATAGACAGTTCTGGGCACGTACAGCAATTCCTTCACGAGGAATTTGGTTCGTGGTGCCCGACCTGGTTTCAAAGGCTTCATCAGCACTTGCATGTAATGATGTGTGAGCTCAGGTTCACTGTAGATGCAGCGAGATTCTTCAAGGGGAGGACTAAGTGGCAGAGCACGAAGCAATTCAGAGGCTAGTGCAGTGTAGTGAGTGTTTTCAGACATCCAGTCCAGCACCCATGAATTTACATCTTCAGCATGTCCGGTGATGTGCAACATTGCATAGAATTGAAGAATCGGTTCTTCATTCCAATCGCAGATGTCAGAGCAAAAATTGAGCAGTCCAGCATCGTGAAGAACACTGAGGACTGGTGCGAAGCACGGCAGAGATTCCATATCCACGTGAGGAATATGCTCATGGTAGAAAATCTTCTCCTTGTTGAACGACACTGAGGAATAGAAATTGGCTTGACTAGCAGTCCAGAAACGCCTCTTCCTAATGCGAGCAGAGTCATATGGGTTGTAATCTTCGAAGAATACGTGCTCGCTGAAGAAATCATCAGCCTTGAACTTTTGCTTGCGTGAGAATGGATCCTTTAGCTTCGGCAGAGGAGTGTCAGTGAGTTGCATCACGACCTCAGGAATCTCAATCGCAGGTTCTTCAGGCTGAGGAATTTCTGGTTCTTCCTCAGTGGCAGTCTGCGTTGTTGGTTGTTCAGCAGCAGCAGTTTCTTCAAAGCTAGTGGCTGGAATTTCCTCATGGACAGATGCAGTGGGATGAGTTTCTTCAGAGCCCATGTGAACAGTTTGTGTGGGGGACTGAGGAATTTGCTGTAGAGGGGTGAACATTGGAGAGTTCGGATGTTGACTTTCCCAGAATTCATCACTGATTACGGGTGTGGAGTAGCCAATGTCCACATCTTCATCTTCCATTTCTTCAACGCCAGCCTCTTCAGCTGTGAACTGAGGCATAGGCGAGGAGATGATAGGTGTTGAAGGGATCGCATCCACTTCAATTTCTTCATCCAACGGTCCAGACGAAGCAGCAGAAGGAGTTTCTTCATCCGATCTACTGGGGATCACGTATTCTTCATCAAAAGGAACAAGGTCCTTTGATGGCCTGGTTGAGATGGGAACAACATCATTCGGATCTGCAAATGAACTTGTCATAGGCTTCATTTTCTTCGGAGCTGAAAAATCTGAAGCAGCTGATGCAGCTGATGCCTTCCTTTTCTTCACTGCAGCATGCTCTGCAGCCTTGGTCTTCTTCACATCTGATGCAGATGGAAGGATTGGAGTTGAAGTTGGTGCAGGAGTGGCTGAGGAATCTGGTTGATTTTCTTCAGGCACAACTGATGCAGTTGCCCTGAGTTCTTCAGTTTCTTCAGGCACACCACTAGTGGGTGCCCTGGCAATTTCTTCAGTGGCTGGAATGCAGTCATCAGCCCTGGAACTCACATTTTCTTCAGCAGCCTGATTGTCATCAGCGGTGCTGGCATGTTCTTCAGTCGGCTGAGCAGATGCTTCAGCCTGAGGAATTTCCTGTTGCATTGGGGCAGCAACATTTGAAGTGAACTGTTCAATTATCTTTACAAATCTAACTTTGGCTCCTTGCCAATCAGCATAGTAGGCTTTGAAGTCATCACTGAGGGTTTTGATTTCAAATTGGATTTTTACAAGTTCATCAGTTGTCATAGTGACAACGTTGTTCTTCAGATACTTCTCCTTTCTGTACTGGGCCTTCTTGATCTGCATGGCCTGATCATATTTCCATTTATCCTCTTGGATGAAATGAGTCAGCATGTGATTTTGACCAGGTGTCAGCTTGAAGTTAGGCATATGAGTATTTGGGTCCTTATGCCAGAGATCAATGTAGTCGAGGATCAGCTCGGGATCCAAAAGCAGTGGCACAGGTGTGCCTTTGGCTCTAGCAGCCCTAACTTGTCTGTCTATGATGATTTCTGCAAGTTCATCATCATCAGCTTCATCTTCTTTAGGTGGCACTTGGAGGGCGACCTATTTCTTCTGAGGACTTGGCCGAGGACCTCGTCCAGCAGTTGCCTTGGTCTTTAGCAGAGTGGGGCCAGATGAAGAATTTGGTGCAGCTGAGGAGCTTGCTGAGACACCAGAGGCAATGGATATGCCTGCAGTCCTTTGGCACGAGGCCAGATGCGCAGGTGCTGAGGACTTTGTCGGAACAGCTGAGGACTTTGGAGGAGGTGCTGAGGATTTTGAAGGAGCATCTTTAGGGATTGGTCGTGAGGACTTTGAAGAGTCTGGCCGTGAGGGCGCAGCTGAGGAACTTGGCCGTGAGGGCACTGTTGGTGAAGCACTGGGCTTACGAGCAGGCTTCTTAGGCATGGATTTCCTCGGCTTGACAGAGGCCTCAGCAGAGGCAGCAGCAGCCGTAGCAGAGTCTTCATTGAATTTCCTCACTGCTTCTCTGGCTTGCTTGGCCAGCTTGGCTTGGCGCTTGGCCCATTCATTAGGATAGTCCTCACCGCGCTTGAGGCTGGTGGGATCAGCGATTTGGCCAGGTGCCAATGGAGGTCTTGGGCATGGAGGATTGAGTGCGAATTTCTTCATATACTTAGGAGTGACATATCTGTACTCCCTCCATTCTCTTGCCCATCTCCTCTCTATCTTCTGAATGCGCACTTTGCACTCATTCTTGGTTTCCTCAGTAGGTGTGCAGTACCCAACATATATGTCATCAGGGATTTCAAACGCTGTATTTACCTCAGGCCTCTTTCCTCCCTTCTGTGGCCTTTTACCATCAGTCATTTTCTTTAGTTGAGGAATTTGAACAATTGAATTCTCTGAAGAAGTATGCAACTTTTCTTCGAGGAACGCTGCAAATGAGTTAAGTTGATGAGAACCTAGTGATTCAGCAACGGACATGTGTACCTGTGAACAGAGTATAGTTGCGAGGAATTTGGAGAGGTCATATGCGTTCTCAGAGGGTTTTTAAAAAAACAAGTTTGAGGAATTTGACCAAATGCATCTTGAAGAATTTCACTAAGCGTGCTTTGTCTTAGGTTCCAGAGTTGTATAGATCGAAGATCCACACAATTGAGGAATCTTGAAGAAAATGATGCTTAGGGAAATGAATCAAGAACAGATGACATGTGAGGTGTTTAGTGTGTGAAGATTTGGAGAATAAAACACCTTTGAAGATTTTGTAGAGAAACTTCGAATCAAAGAGGGTAGTAAAAGTAACTTTTAATTACCCTGAGTGAAGAACACGACGAACAGTGAGGTGAAACAGTGGAGTTCGTCGGTGTAGATCTTCCACACCCTAACTTGGCGGAGGAAGACGTCTACGGCGGTGGCGGAGGTGAAGATTTCCGCAGTCGGCACGAGTACGACGACGATGAGGTCGAGGCAGTGAAGCTCTTCCTCACCGGCAACGATGGAGTAGCGGCGGCGCTAGGGTTTGAGAAGCTCGAGCTGGAGAGAGAGGTCGAGCGGAGTAAAAGAAGTGAGGAAGGGAAGGAGGGGTATTTATAGCCTTGGTAAAAAACTGCTCGCCCGAAGAAATTGGACGAACGTGCCCCTGACCCTTCTCATTCACATGACATGTGTCACCCACGTAGTGAGAGGTGGAGATCATGTTAGATCGTGGGTGAGTGGATAAGTGTATCGTGGGATGCGGAACGGTTTGAGCGGCAAAGCCGAAAATTTAGATAAGATAGATTTTAAAGTTCCGTTCACAATTTCTTCAGCTGACAAGGACACAGTGAAGATTTTGAATGAGTTTCAAATAGAACGCACATGAAGAATTTGTGAACATATTGGGTTGAGTATAGCATAGAGGGGAAGGGTCCGATCACATTCACTTAGCAGAAAACCAACTTGAAGAAATATCAATAAGTGAATGTTGTAGAGGACATAAACTCATATATATATAGCCAATGAAGAAAAACGGCAGAAACAGTGAAGACTATGCAAAGTTGAAGAATATGAATAATTTGAGGAATTTCAACCTTTGGTGGTGGCGTGACCAACCGTATAAGAATGATGATTTCAGACACCACGTACAATTATCGTAGGGTTCTGAGAATCAAATTCTTCATTAATTTCTTCACACTAATAGTGTTATTCTTCATTGATTGAAGTAAAACATTTCTTCATGTGTTGCACATCTAAGTCATCAATTTTGCATAAGTGTTAGGATGAGTGTCCTTTTCACAGAACATTCGAAGATTCTAGGATATTTAGCTCACACCGCAACTTGCTAAATCTCTTCTCATCCAAGGGCTTTGTGAAGATATCGGCTAGCTGTTCTTCAGTCTTCACATGCTCAATAGAAATGTCGCCCTTCAACACATGATCACGAAGAAAATGATGACGAATCTGAATGTGCTTTGTCTTCGAGTGCTGAACTGGGTTGTGAGCAATCTTGATGGCACTCTCATTGTCACAGAAGAGAGGTGCATTTTTCATGTTGACACCATAGTCCTTGAGAGTTTGCTTCATCCATAGCAATTGGGCATAGCAAGAACCAGCGGCAATGTACTCAGCTTCAGAAGTAGATAGTGATACGCAGTTCTGTTTCTTCGAGGACCAACAGACCAAAGATCGTCCGAGGAAATAACATGTACCAGATGTTGACTTGCGATCCACACGATCATCAGCATAGTCAGAATCAGAATATCCAACAAGATCAAAGGCCGAGCCCTTGGGGTACCATAATCCAAGTGTTGGTGTGTGAGCTAGATATCAAAGAATATGCTTCACAGCCTTATGGTGTGATTCCTTCGGTGCAGCTTGAAATCGGGCACACATGCAAACACTAAGCATTATATCTGGCCTAGATGCACATAAGTACAATAAAGAACCTATCATGGAGCGGTATACCTTATGATCGAAGTCAATACCATTTTCATCAGTGCACAGATGGCCATTTGTGGGCATAGGAATTTTGACGCCTTTGCAATCTTGCATGCCGAATTTCCTTAGTACATCCTTGAGGTATTTCTCCTGAGATATGAATATGCCATTGTGTTGTTGACGAATTTGAAGACCTGAGAAGAATTTCAACTCTCCCATACTAGACATTCGATATTCTTCACTCATCATATAGGCAAATTCATCACTATAACGTTGGTCAGTACAGCCAAAGATAATATCATCAGCATATAGTTGGCACACAAACAATTCACCATCATAAGATTTAGTGAAAAGAGTAGGGTTGAGTGAATCGGGTTTGAAGCCTTTCTTCATGAAGAGTTCCTTCAAAGTATCATACCAAGCCGTGGGGCCTGCTTGAGGCCATAGAGGGCCTTGTTGAGTCTGAAGACTTTGTCAGGATTCTTTGGATCTTCAAAACCTGGGGGTTGAGCAACATATACTTCTTCCTCAAGCTTACCATTGAGGAATGCACTTTTCGCATCCATTTGATATAAAGTGATATCATGATGGTTAGCATAAGCAAGTAATATGCGAATAGCCTCAAGTCTAGCAACAGGTGCAAAAGTTTCATCGAAATCAATTCCTTAAACCTGTGTGTAGCCTTGAGCTACAAGACATGCCTTATTCCTCACAACAAGGACATTTTCATCTTGCTTGTTGCGGTGGATCCACTTTATGCTGATGATATTATGCTTGCCAGGATCTGGACGTTTGACCAGTTCCCAGACATTGTTGAGCTCGAACTAATGTAGTTCTTCTTGCATGGCCTGAATCCACTCAGGCTCCAGAAATGCTTCATCTACCTTAGTGGGCTCTGTAATAGAGACAAAAGCATACTGCCCACAAAAGTTAGACAAATGTGAAGCTTTTGAGCGTGTGAGAGGACCTGGCGCTTTGATGTCATTGATGATCTTTTCAACTTGCACTTCTTTTGCAATGCGAGGATGAGCTGGTTGTCATTGAAGAATTTGATCAGTGTTTTCTTCAGCACCATTTTCTTCAGGTGCATTAGCTCGATGTTCTTCATGTTCTGGAATGAACTCTTCAGCAGATTCTTCAGTAGGAATGACATCCTCAGTAGCCTTGAACTTGATAGTTTCCTCAGGTGCTGGTTCATCTATCACAGTAGGTAGGTTCTCTCTTTGCAAGCCATTAGTTTCATCGAACCGCACATCTACAGTTTCAACAACTTTGTGAAGAACATTGTTGAAGACTCTGTAGGTGTGCGAGTCCTTTCCGTAACCAAGCATAAAACCTTCATGTGCTTTCGGTGCAAATTTTGAGTTGTGATGAGGATCTCTAATCCAACATTTAGCACCAAAGACTTTGAAGTAACTTACATTGGGTTTCTTATCAGTGAGGAGTTCATAGGCAATCTTTTTGAAGAATTTGTGAAGATATACTCTGTTGATGATGTGGCATGCAGTATCAATTGCCTCTGTCCAGAAACGACGAGGCATTTTGTATTCATCAAGCATAGTGCGATCCATCTTAGCAAGAGTCATGTTCTTGCGCTCCACGACGCCGTTTTGCTGAGGAGTGTAAGGAACATATAACTCATGAGTAATACCAAGTTCATCAAGATAGTCATCGAGACCAGAATTCGTGAACTCGGTGCCATTGTCACTTCTGATGTGCTTGATCTTCACACCAAAGTTGGTTGAAGCCCTCGACGAAAATCGTTTGAAGACTTCCTGCACTTCATGTTTGTAAGTAACAAGGTGTGCCCATGTGTAACGAGAATAATCATCAACAATAACGAAGCCATATTGAGATGCTTCATTTGAGATAGAAGAATAATGATTAGGACCAAAGAGATCCATGTGAAGCAATTCAAATGGGCGAGTGGTGGTCATGATAGTCTTCGCTGGATGCTTGGCCTTGGTCATCTTCCCAGCTTCACAGGCTCCGCATAGGTGATCCTTGAGGAATTTGACATTCTCGATGCCAATGACATGCTTCTTCTTCACAAGCGTGTGCAAATTCCTCATGCCTGCATGACCAAGTCGTCGATGCCAGAGCCAGCCTTCTAAAGCTTTTGCAAGTAAGCACACGGCTGGTTGTGGTCCTGTAGAGAAATCAACAATATACAGGTCTCCTCTTCTAAAGCCTTCGAAGACTTTGGAATTGTCAGCTTCCATAACCACAACACAACGGTACTTGCCAAAGACAACAACCATATCAAGATCACAAAGCATTGAGACAGACATAAGGTTGTATCCTAAGGACTCAACAAGCATGACTTTGTCCATGTGTCGATCCTTTGTAATCGCAACCTTACCTAGACCCAATACCTGACTTTTGCCTTTGTCAGCAAAGATGATATGCTTCAGATGCGATGGTGATAATGGAGCATCCATCAATAGATTCTTGTCACCAGTCATGTGGTTTGTACATCCACTATCGAGGACCCACTCAGTGGCTTTGGGTTGATCATCCTACAGATGAATTAGTGCAGCTTACAAACTCATATACTTCATCAGTGAAGATTATGACATCAATTCATCAGATCAATTTCATCAAGTAAAAGAATTGATAAAGCAATATGAGGACGTGAGAAATGAAAGTTCATTTCTTCATGATTAGCATGCGTCCTTTCAGGCAGCTCAGGTCTCCAGCAAATTCTTCAAACGATTATGTGCATCTGGAGACCTGACCCTGCAGAAGAGATTAGTTCTTTTTCTTCACCACCCACATCTGAGGGGGTGGCAAAGAGTTCATCATTCTGCGAGCTCCATACGAGAAGGATGGCATAGAAGCCAGTCCATTTCGTTTCACATAAGAGGGGTTAGAGTAAGCATAAGAGTATGTAGAGAAATTCTTCGAGGACTTATGGACATAATGATTTGAAGAATAATGCATATATTCATAATCCTTAGATCTTCCCTGCGAAACAGACGGGTTAGCACGATGATGTTCATATGAGGACTTTGATCCATATGAGAAATTTGGTCCGTATGAGGACTTAAATCCATATGAAGAATTTGGTCCATATGAAGAATTTGATCTGGGGTTCCTATTCTTCACAGGTGGCTTCATGATGACATTCACCTGAACATTTTCAAGGCCTCTTTTGGGAACCCAGATTTTCTTCATCGGGGAGCCGTTCCTGCAGTTAGTGCCAACATATCTAGCAAATACTTCACCATTCTGATTTTTGAATAGCTTATAGTTGGAGTCAATTGACTCATCATCAGAATGAGGAGATTCACATGCAAATCCAGATAAGTTAGATGGACCAACTGGAGGTCCCTTTGCAGCAACCCATGTAGTTTTGGGGTACTGCTCAGGCTTCCAATATGTACCATCAGCATTGATTTCCCTCTCAAAGGCGATACCCTCTATCCTAGGGTTCCTGTTGAGGATCTGCTTTTTAAGCACATCACAAAGAGCCTGATGCCCTTTGAGGCTTTTCTACATGCCTGTCGTGTACAATTCCTTCAGCCCTGCATCGTCAGTGATACTAGCAATGTCCTCAGATGAGGAATTAGTAATAGCAGAGGCATGTGAAGAATTTGAAACATTAGCAACATTTGAACATTCAGGTGAAGAATTAGCAGATTCACGTTCAATGCACTTCAAGCATGGAGGAACAAATTCTTCCTGAGATGCGCTGATTTGTTGAGCAAGTAATGAATCGCGCTCCTTCTAAAGATCTTCATAACTCACTCTTAGCTTCTCAAGGTCTTGCTTTCTTTGAAGAAATTCATAAGAAAGCTTCTCATGATCCGATAAGTGAGTGTTATGTTGATCTTGAAGGGTGTCATACTTAGTATGAAGTCTCTGAAGACTTTCAGCCAAAGCTTTTGACCGATCCATTTCCTCACCCAACATATCATCGCTCTTGTTTAGCATATAGTAAGCTTTTTCCAAAGCTCTTTGTTGTTTAGTAGCCAGGGAAGCAAGTTTGACATAGCTGGGTCCAAATTCATCACCAGATTCATCATCACTGGACTCGGATAGGTAGGATTCAGTTACCTCAGCATCTTTTGCCATAAGGCATGATGCAGAAGATGATGATTCTGGTTCGAATGTCATCGTTTTGAGAGATTCCTTGAAGTCCTCAAACCAAGGATCATGAAAAGTTCGATGACCTTCATACACCTCAGAGAGATGGTCCCAGATGAGCTTCGCATGATCGAGATGCATGATATTCCTGAACTGATTTTGTGACAGGCTAGAGCAGATGACATCCTTCGCCATGAGGTTGAGAAGAGTATACTTGCGAATGTCACCGGCATCCGCCATCTTGCACAGATGAGTCAGGCCAATCTCAGTGACGGTCCACAACTCGCTGTTCATCGCCATGAGGCGTTTCTTCATCATAGCCTTCCACTTGGGATACTCGTGACCGTCAAAGATGGGGCATGTCACCTTCATCATACCTGCGGTCGACATAACTAAAACTCGAGGTGGTTAAGCCAAAATCACACAGAACAAGGGAGTACCTTGCTCTGATACCAATTGAAAGTGCGTTATATCCACTAGAGGGGGGTGAATAGGCGATTTTTATGAAATTCTTCACTGAGGAATTTGCCGGTGAGGAAATTCCTTAGCGAAGAACTACTAGCAGCGGAATAAGTACTCAAAGGTAAACATAACAGAATACAAGCATAGTCATCATGATGAAATGAAGACAAGCACAGAGTACAGGAAACGTAATCACAGGATAACACAGGACGAAGACAAACAGACTGAAGAAATTGAACTGAGGAAATTGAGAAAGTCTTCAGTCAAAGTCTTCAAACACAGATATGAACAAACATACAGCACAGTTATGAGGAAATGAAAGAGTTGAGGAAATAGAACCAGTAAGCTCGGTGAAGACAATGATTTGGTAGACCAGTTCCAACTGTTGTCTCAGTTGTACGTCTGGTTGGAGCGGCTGAGTATTTAAACTCGAGGACACACAGTCCCGGACACCCAGTCAAGGACACTTAGTCTAAGACACCCAATCCTCTCCGTATTCTCCTTGAACTAAGGTCAGACAGACCTCGTCCAATCACTCATGGTAAGTCTTCAGGCAACTTCCAAACCTTCACAAACTTGGTCACCCGGCGATCCACAATTCCTCTTGGATGCTCTAGACCATGACGCCTAACCGTCTGGAAGAAGCACAGTCTTCAAAGGTAACAAGCGTCGGATCCACTCAGGATCAATCTCTTCAGTGATGCTCAATCACTTGGGGTTTGTAGGTGTTTGGGTTTTGGGTTTTTGGTTTTTCCTCACTTGATGATTTTCTCTCAAAGTCCTTGGAGGATGGGTTGCTCTCAAATGACAAGTGTCGGTTTCTCTCGAAGCAGCCTCAACCCGCTAGTGGTTGTAGGGGGCGGCTATTTATAGCCTAGGGAGCAGCCTGACATGATAAGACATAAATGCCCTTCAATGATATGACCGTTAGGTGGATAGATATTTTGGGACAGCTCGTGCATAGCACAGCAACGGTCGGAATTTTGAGTAGCAAAATCCTCAGGGCTATCACGTTACTCACTGTGTAGGCAATCCGCACTGGCGAATTCCTAGCTCCTCAGTCAGGACAAATTCCTCAGAGACTAGAAGAACTTCTTTCTCTGTCACTGAAGAAATTGACTGAACTGTATGAGATTTCCAATGGCTTCACTCGAAGGGATTGGTAGGTGTAGGATTTTGAGTTGAGCATCACATGGAATTTTTTCCTTAGTATTTCCTCGACCCCCTTTAACAGTACGGTGTTTCCTATGACTCAAGAAAGAGAAAAACAAAACTATGAAAACGAAAGTCTTCAAGCATCATATTCCTTGGATGAATATCAAGTCTTCACGGACACACCAATTTCTTCACTTTCAGAGTCTTCATGAAAGTCTTCAGAAATGCCAAAATCTTCAGGCGAAGATATTCATTTTTAGGGGTCGACTTTTCCTGTAAATATCAAACTCCTCATAGACTTATAGACCTGTGTACACTCACACACGCATTAGTCCCTTAACCTATAAGTCTTCAATACACCAAAATCACTAAGGGGCACTAGATGCACTTACAATCTCCCCCTTTTTGGTGATTGATGACAATATAGGTTAAGTTTTCAACGGGGATAACCATATGAAGTGTAAATACTGATATTGAGGAATTTGATTGCAAGATATAGAAGAACTCCCCCTGAAGATGTGCATAGTGAGGAATATTCTTTTGAAGCAATGCACACTTGAAGAGTTGAATCATGGAGATCTCCCCCTATAGCTTGTAATTCATACACGCATTTAACATATAATATGAAGAATTTGAAATGCATGATGAAATATGGTGCCTGATGAAATTCAGCATGCATGCAACAATATTAACGAGGAATAAGCATGCAGAATAGAGTATCAGAGCATAGTGCATCAAAAGTATCAGAGCACCATCGGGTTTAAGATTACAATTCGATCCAATAAAGTTTCAGAAAAACGAGAGTTGTAACTTAGCAGATAAAAATGTTGTATATGGGAGTTAAAATAGACCCGCTTGAAGACTAACTCAAATTTCTCCCCCTTTGTCATCGAATGACCAAAATGATCGAAACTGGGGACTAACGCCCCTGAAGATAATCAAGTTGACGAAGGAGCGCCAGCGTTGTTGGGGTCGTTGGTTGATGTAGGGCCTGCCGCAGTGCCGTCCAAATGTTCATGTTCATCAGTGTCGCGCGATGAAGAATATGAGCTGGCCACCAGAGAAGGAACCTTGACCTTCTTGAATTTCTTCGGTGGAGGTGCAGACCAGTCAAAATCTTCATTAAGACCCATGTTCTTCAGATCTTCTTCACCATACAGATGTGACAGGATTGCCCAGGTGCGACCGAAGACTTGATGGAGGTAGTAGTGGTTTTTCTTCACTGCATTGTGTGTGGCAGTCATGTTGTGAAGAAGTGAACCAAACTGACGCTTAACCCATTTGTGATTTTGATCCACCTTCTGGTGAAGACTAAGCAGAAGTTCACGGTCTGTCATCATGCGCGGAGCAGTGGCTTGAGGAGTGGACTTGGGAGCATTGGCAGAGTCATGTGTGGCAGAGTCATCATTGGTGGAATAAGATGCAGCTTTGCGAAACTGACCATCCAATGGACGAATGCCTTCATCAATTACAGCTGGTGCCTTGCCCTTTCCATCAACTGAGGAATATGTCTGCTTGAGGACTTCAATTGGGGGCAAGTACCTGAGATGATTCTAGAAATCAGCTTTGTAGTTGAGTGAAGACCTTGTCCTGAGGAATCTCATGATCCAAGGTGCATAAGGCCTCGGCTCAAACGGAGACAGTGCAACATTGGCCATAGTCCTCATGAAGAAATCGTGATAGTTGACAGGAATGCCATGAACGATGTTGAATACCAGATTCTTCATGATGCCAACAATTTCCTCATCAGATGAGTCGTGCCCTTTGATAGGACTGATTGTCCTCGTAAGAATACAATAGACAGTTCTGGGCACGTACAGCAATTCCTTCACGAGGAATTTGGTTCATGGTGCCTGACCTGGTTTCAAAGGCTTCATCAGCACTTGCATGTAATGATGTGTGAGCTCAGGTTCACTGTAGATGCAGCGAGATTCTTCAAGGGAAGGACTGAGTGGCAGAGCACGAAGCAATTCAGAGGCTAGTGCAGTGTAGTGAGTGTTTTCAGACATCCAGTCCAGCACCCATGAATTTACATCTTCAGCATGTCCGGTGATGTGCAGCATTGCATAGAATTGAAGAATCAGTTCTTCATTCCAATCGCAGATGTTAGAGCAAAAATTGAGCAGTCCAGCATCGTGAAGAACACTGAGGACTGGTGCGAAGCACGGCAGAGATTCCATATCCACGTGAGGAATATGCTCATGGTAGAAAATCTTCTCCTTGTTGAACAACACTAAGGAATAGAAATTGGCTTGACTAGCAGTCCAGAAATGCCTCTTCCTAATGCGAGCAGAGTCATATGGGTTGTAATCTTCGAAGAATACGTGCTCGCTGAAGAAATCATCAGCCTTGAACTTTTGCTTGCGTGAGAATGGATCCTTTAGCTTCGGCAGAGGAGTGTCAGTGAGTTGCATCACGACCTCAGGAATCTCAATCGCAGGTTCTTCAGGCTGAGGAATTTCTGGTTCTTCCTTAGTGGCAGTCTGCGTTGTTGGTTCTTCAGCAGCAGCAGTTTCTTCAAAGCTAGTGGCTGGAATTTCCTCATGGACAGATGCAGTGGGATGAGTTTCTTCAGAGCCCATGTGAACAATTTGTGTGGGGGACTGAGGAATTTGCTGTAGAGGGGTGAACATTGGAGAGTTTGGATGTTGACTTTCCCAGAATTCATCACTGATTACGGGTGTGGAGTAGCCAATGTCCACATCTTCATCTTCCATTTCTTCAATGCCAGCCTCTTCAGCTGTGAACTGAGGCATAGGCGAGGAGATGATAGGTGTTGAAGGGATCGCATCCACTTCAATTTCTTCATCCAATGGTTCAGACGAAGCAGCAGAAGGAGTTTCTTCATCCGATCCGCTGGGGATCATGTATTCTTCATCAAAAGGAACAAGGTCCTTTGATGGCCTGGTTGAGATGGGAACAACATCATTCGGATGTGCAAATGAACTTGTCATAGGCTTCATTTTCTTCGGAGCTGAAAAATCTGAAGCAGCTGATGCTTTCGTTTTCTTCACTGCAGCATGCTCTGCAGCCTTGGTCTTCTTCACATCCGATGCAGATGGAAGGATTGGAGTTCAAGTTGGTGCAGGAGTGGCTGAGGAATCTGGTTGATTTTCTTCAGGCACAACTGATGCAGTTGCCCTGAGTTCTTCAGTTTCTTCAGGCACACCACTCGTGGGTGCCCTGGCAATTTCTTCAGTGGCTGGAATGCAGTCATCAGCCCTGGAACTCACATTTTCTTCAGCAGCCTGATTGTCATCAGCGGTGCTGGCATGTTCTTCAGTCGGCTGAGCAGATGCTTCAGCCTGAGGAATTTCCTGTTGCATTGGGGCAGCAACATTTGAAGTGAACTGTTCAGTTATCTTTACAAATCTAACTTTGGCTCCTTGCCAATCAGCATAGTAGGCTTTGAAGTCATCACTGAGGGTTTTGATTTCAAATTGGATTTTTACAACTTCATCAGTTGTCATAGTGACAACATTGTTCTTCAGATATTTCTCCTTTCTGTACTGGGCCTTCTTGATCTGCATGGCCTGATCATATTTCCATTTATCCTCTTGGATGAAATGAGTCAGCATGTGATTTTGACCAGGTGTCAGCTTGAAGTTAGGCATATGAGTATTTGGGTCCTTATGCCAGAGATCAATGTAGTCGAGGATCAGCTTGGGATCCAAAAGCAGTGGCACAGGTGTGCCTTTGGCTCTAGCGGCCCTAACTTGTCTGTCTATGATGATTTCTGCAAGTTCATCATCATCAGCTTCATCTTCTTCAGGTGGCACTTGGAAGGCGACCTATTTCTTCTGAGGACTTGGCCGAGGACCTCGTCCAGCAGTTGCCTTTGTCTTCAGCAGAGTGGGGCCAGATGAAGAATTTGGTGCAGCTGAGGAGCTTGCTGAGACACCAGAGGCAATGGAGATGCCTGCAGTCCTTTGGCACGAGGCCAGATGCGCAGGTGCTGAGGACTTTGTTGGAACAGCTGAGGACTTTGGAGGAGGTGCTGAGGATTTTGAAGGAGCAGCTTGAGGGATTGGTCGTGAGGACTTTGAAGAGTCTGGCCGTGAGGGCGCAGCTAAGGAACTTGGCCGTGAGGGCACTGTTGGTGAAGCACTGGGCTTACGAGCAGGCTTCTTAGGCATGGATTTCCTCGGCTTGACAGAGGCCTTAGCAGAGGCAGCAGCAGCCGCAGCAGAGTCTTCATTGAATTTCCTCACTGCTTCTCTGGCTTGCTTGGCCAGCTTGGCTTGGCGCTTGGCCCATTCATTAGGATAGTCCTCACCGCGCTTGAGGCTGGTGGGATCAGCGATTTGGCCAGGTGCCAATGGAGGTCTTGGGCATGGAGGATTGAGTGCGAATTTCTTCATATACTTAGGAGTGACATATCTGTACTCCCTCCATTCTCTTGCCCATCTCCTCTCTATCTTCTGAATGCGCACTTTGCACTCATTCTTGGTTTCCTCAGTAGGTGTGCAGTACCCAACATATATGTCATCAGGGATTTCAAACGCTGTATTTACCTCAGGCCTCTTTCCTCCCTTCTGTGGCCTTTTACCATCAGTCATTTTCTTCAGTTGAGGAATTTGAACAATTGAATTCTCTGAAGAAGTATGCAACTTTTCTTCGAGGAACGCTGCAAATGAGTTAAGTTGATGAGAACCTAGTGATTCAGCAACGGACATGTGTACCTGTGAACAGAGTATAGTTGCGAGGAATTTGGAGAGGTCATATGCGTTCTCAGAGGGTTTTTAAAAAAAACAAGTTTGAGGAATTTGACCAGATGCGTCTTGAAGAATTTCACTAAGCGTGCTTTGTCTTAGGTTCTAGAGTTGTATAGATCGAAGATCCACACAATTGAGGAATCTTGAAGAAAATGATGCTTAGGGAAACGAATCAAGAACAGATGACATGTGAGGTGTTTAGTGTGTGAAGATTTGGAGAATAAAACACCTTTGAAGATTTTGTAGAGAAACTTCGAATCAAAGAGGGTAGTAAAAGTAACTTTTAATTACCCTGAATGAAGAACACGACGAACAGTGAGGTGATACAGTGGAGTTCGTCGGTGTAGATCTTCCACGCCCTAACTTGGCGGAGGAAGACGTCTACGGCGGTGGCGGAGGTGAAGATTTCCGCGGTCGACGCGAGTACGACGATGATGAGGTCGAGGCAGTGAAGCTCTTCCTCACCGGCAACGATGGAGTAGCGGCGGCGCTAGGGTTTGAGAAGCTCGAGCTGGAGAGAGAGGTCGAGCGGAGTAAAAGAAGTGAGGAAGGGAAGGAGGGGTATTTATAGCCTTGGTAAAAAACTGCTCGCCCGAAGAAATTGGACGAACGTGCCCCTGACCCTTCTCATTCGCATGACATGTGTCACCCACGTAGTGAGAGGTGGAGATCATGTTAGATCGTGGGTGAGTGGATAAGTGTATCGTGGGATGCGGAACGGTTTGAGCGGCAAAGCCGAAAATTTAGATAAGATAGATTTTAAAGTTCCATTCACAATTTCTTCAGCTGACAAGGACACAGTGAAGATTTTGAATGAGTTTCAAATAGAACGCACATGAAGAATTTGTCAACATATTGGGTTGAGTATAGCATAGAGGGGAAGGGTCCGATCACATTCACTTAGCAGAAAACCAACTTGAAGAAATATCAATAAGTGAATGCTGTAGAGGACATAAACTCATATATATATATATATATATATAGCCAATGAAGAAAAACGGCAGAAACAGTGAAGACTATGCAAAGTTGAAGAATATGAATAAATTGAGGAATTTCAACCTTTGGTGGTGGCGTGACCCACCGTATAAGAATGATGATTTCAGACACCATGTACAATTATCGTAGGGTTCTGAGAATCAAATTCTTCATTAATTTCTTCACACTAAGAGTGTTATTCTTCATGGATTGAAGTAAAACATTTTTTCATGTGTTGCACATCTAAGTCATCAATTTTGCATAAGTGTTAGGATGAGTGTCCTTTTCACAGAACATTCGAAGATTCTAGGATATTTAGCTCACACCGCAACTTGCTAAATCTCTTCTCATCCAAGGGCTTTGTGAAGATATCGGCTAGCTGTTCTTCAGTCTTCACATGCTCAATAGAAATGTCGCCCTTCAACACATGATCACGAAGAAAATGATGACGAATCTGAATGTGCTTTGTCTTCGAGTGTTGAACTGGGTTGTGAGCAATCTTGATGGCACTCTCATTGTCACAGAAGAGAGGTACATTTTTCATGTTGACACCGTAGTCCTTGAGAGTTTGCTTCATCCATAGCAATTGGGCATAGCAAGAACCAGCGGCAATGTACTCAGCTTCAGAAGTAGATAGTGATACGCAGTTCTGTTTCTTCGAGGACCAACAGACCAAAGATCGTCCAAGGAAATAACATGTACCAGATGTTGACTTGCGATCCACACGATCATCAGCATAGTCAGAGTCAGAATATCCAACAAGATCAAAAGCCGAGCCCTTGGGGTACCATAATCCAAGTGTTGGTGTGTGAGCTAGATATCGAAGAATATGCTTCACAGCCTTATGGTGTGATTCCTTCGGTGCAGCATGAAATCGAGCACACATGCAAACACTAAGCATTATATCGGGCCTAGATGCACATAAGTACAATAAAGAACCTATCATGGAGCAGTATACCTTATGATCGAAGTCAATACCATTTTCATCAGTGCACAGATGGCCATTTGTGGGCATAGGAATTTTGACGCCTTTGCAATCTTGCATGCCGAATTTCCTTAGTACATCCTTGAGGTATTTCTCCTGAGATATGAATATTCCATTGTGTTGTTGACGAATTTGAAGACCTGAGAAGAATTTCAACTCTCCCATACTAGACATTCGATATTCTTCACTCATCATATAGGCAAATTCATCACTATAACGTTGGTCAGTACAGCCAAAGATAATATCATCAACATATACTTGGCACACAAACAATTCACCATCATAAGATTTAGTGAAAAGAGTAGGGTTGAGTGAACCGGGTTTGAAGCCTTTCTTCATGAAGAGTTCCTTCAAAGTATCATACCAAGCAAGTAATATGCGAATAGCCTCAAGTCTAGCAACAGGTGCAAAAGTTTCATCGAAATCAATTCCTTCAACCTGTGTGTAGCCTTGAGCTACAAGACATGCCTTATTCCTCACAACAAGGCCATTTTCATCTTGCTTGTTGCGGTAGATCCACTTTATGCTGATGATATTATGCTTGCGAGGATCTGGACGTTTGACCAGTTCCCAGACATTGTTGAGCTCGAACTGATGTAGTTCTTCTTGCATGGCCTGAATCCACTCAGGCTCCAGAAATGCTTCATCTACCTTAGTGGGCTCTATAATAGAGACAAAAGCATACTGCCCACAAAAGTTAGACAAATGTGAAGCTTTTGAGCGTGTGAGAGGACCTGGCGCTTTGATGTCATTGATGATCTTTTCAACTTGCACTTCTTTTGCAATGCGAGGATGAGCTGGTTGTCGTTGAAGAATTTGATCAACGTTTTCTTCAGCACCATTTTCTTCAGGTGCATTAGCTCGATGTTCTTCATGTTCTGGAATGAACTCTTCAGCAGATTCTTCAGTAGGAATGACATCCTCAGTAGCCTTGAACTTGATAGTTTCCTCAGGTGCTGGTACATCTATCACAGTAGGTAGGTGCTCTCTTTGCGAGCCATTAGTTTCATCGAACCGCACATCTACAGTTTCAACAACTTTGTGAAGAACATTGTTGAAGACTTTGTAGGTGTGCGAGTCCTTTCCGTAACCAAGCATAAAACCTTCATGTGCTTTCGGTGCAAATTTTGAGTTGTGATGAGGATCTCTAATCCAACATTTAGCACCGAAGACTTTGAAGTAACTTACATTGGGTTTCTTATCAGTGAGGAGTTCATAGGCAGTCTTTTTGAAGAATTTGTGAAGATATACTCTGTTGATGATGTGGCACGCAGTATCAATTGCCTCTGTCCAGAAACGACGAGGCATTTTGTATTCATCAAGCATAGTGCGATCCATCTTAGCAAGAGTCATGTTCTTGCGCTCCACGACGCCGTTTTGCTGAGGAGTGTAAGGAACAGATAACTCATGAGTAATACCAAGTTCATCAAGATAGTCATCGAGACCAGAATTCGTGAACTCAGTGCCATTGTCACTTCTGATGTGCTTGATCTTCACACCAAAGTTGGTTGAAGCCCTCGACGAAAATCGTTTGAAGACTTCCTGCACTTCATGTTTGTAAGTAACAAGGTGTGCCCATGTGTAACGAGAATAATCATCAACAATAACGAAGCCATATTGAGATGCTTCATTTGAGATAGAAGAATAATGATTAGGACCAAAGAGATCCATGTGAAGCAATTCAAATGGGCGAGTGGTGGTCATGATAGTCTTCGCTGGATGCTTGGCCTTGGTCATCTTCCCAGCTTCACAGGCTCCGCATAGGTGATCCTTGAGGAATTTGACATTCTCGATGACAATGACATGCTTCTTCTTCGCAAGCGTGTGCAAATTCCTCATGCCTGCATGACCAAGTCGTCGATGCCAGAGCCAGCCTTCTAAAGCTTTTGCAAGTAAGCACACGGCTGGTTGTGGTCCTGTAGAGAAATCAACAATATACAGGTCTCCTCTCCTAAAGCCTTCGAAGACTTTGGAATTGTCAGCTTCCATAACCACAACACAACGGTACTTGCCAAAGACAACAACCATATCAAGATCACAAAGCATTGAGACAGACATAAGGTTGTATCCTAAGGACTAAACAAGCATGACTTTGTCCATATGTCTATCCTTTGTAATCGCAACCTTACCTAGACCCAATACCTGACTTTTGCCTTTGTCAGCAAAGATGATATGCTTCAGATGCGACGGTGATAATGGAGCATCCATCAATAGATTCTTGTCACCAGTCATGTGGTTTGTACATCCACTATCGAGGACCCACTCAGTGGCTTTGGGTTGATCATCCTACAGATGAATTAGTGCAGCTTACAAACTCATATACTTCATCAGTGAAGAATATGACATCAATTCATCAGATCAATTTCATCAAGTAAAAGAACTGATAAAGCAATATGAGGACATGAGAAATGAAAGTTCATTTCTTCATGATTAGCCTGCGTCCTTTCAGGCAGCTCAGGTCTCCAGCAAATTCTTCAAACGATTATGTGCGTCTGGAGACCTGACCCTGCAGAAGAGATTAGTTCTTTTTCTTCACCACCCACATCTGAGGGGGTGGCAAAGAGTTCATCATTCTGCGAGCTCCATACAAGAAGGATGGCATAGAAGCCAGTCCATTTCGTTTCACATAAGAGGGGTTAGAGTAAGCATAAGAGTATGTAGAGAAATTCTTCAAGGACTTATGGACATAATGATTTGAAGAATAATGCATATATCCATAATCCTTAGATCTTCCCTGCGAAACAGACGGGTTAGCACGATGATGTTCATATGAGGACTTTGATCCATATGAGAAATTTGGTCCGTATGAGGACTTAAATCCATATGAAGAATTTGGTCCATATGAAGAATTTGATCTGGGGTTCCTATTCTTCACAGGTGGCTTCATGATGACATTCACCTGAACATTTTCAAGGCCTCTTTTGGGAACCCAGATTTTCTTCATCGGGGAGCCGTTCCTGCAGTTAGTGCCAACATATCTAGCAAATACTTCACCATTCTGATTTTTGAATAGCTTATAGTTGGAGTCAATTGACTCATCATCAGAATGAGGAGATTCACATGCAAATCCAGATAAGTTAGATGGACCAACTGGAGGTCCCTTTGCAGCAACCCATGTAGTTTTGGTGTACTGATCAGGCTTCCAATATGTACCATCAGCATTGATTTCCCTCTCAAAGGAGATACCCTCTTTCCTAGGGTTCCTGTTGAGGATCTGCTTTTTAAGCACATCACAAAGAGCCTGATGCCCTTTGAGGCTTTTGTACATGCCTATCGTGTACAATTCCTTCAGCCCTGCATCATCAGTGATACTAGCAATGTCCTCAGATGAGGAATTAGTAATAGCAGAGGCATGTGAAGAATTTGAAACATTAGCAACATTTGAACATTCAGGTGAAGAATTAGCAGATTCACGTTCAATGCACTTCAAGCATGGAGGAACAAATTCTTCCTGAGATGCGCTGATTTGTTGAGCAAGTAATGAATCGCGCTCCTTCTAAAGATCTTCATAACTCACTCTTAGCTTCTCAAGGTCTTGCTTTCTTTGAAGAAATTCATAAGAAAGCTTCTCATGATCCGATAAGAGAGTGTTATGTTGATCTTGAAGGGTGTCATACTTAGTATGAAGTCTCTGAAGACTTTCAGCCAAAGCTTTTGACCGATCCATTTCCTCACCCAACATATCATCGCTCTTGTTTAGCATATAGTAAGCTTTTTCCAAAGCTCTTTGTTGTTTAGTAGCCAGGGAAGCAAGTTTGACATAGCTGGGTCCAAATTCATCACCAGATTCATCATCACTGGACTCGGATAGGTAGCATTCAGTTACCTCAGCATCTTTTGCCATAAGGCATGATGCAGAAGATGATGATTCTGGTTCGAATGTCATCGTTTTGAGAGATTCCTTGAAGTCCTCAAACCAAGGATCATGAAAAGTTCGATGACCTTCATACACCTCAGAGAGATGGTCCCAGATGAGCTTCGCATGATCGAGATGCATGATATTCCTGAACTGATTTTGTGACAGGCTAGAGCAGATGACATCCTTCGCCATGAGGTTGAGAAGAGTATACTTGCGAATGTCACCAGCATCCGCCATCTTGCACAGATGAGTCAGGCCAATCTGAGTGACGGTCCACAACTCGCTGCTCATCGCCATAAGGCGTTTCTTCATCATGGCCTTCCACTTGGGATACTCGTGACCGTCAAAGATGGGGCATGTCACCTTCATCATACCTGCGGTCGACATAACTAAAACTCTAGGCGGTTAAGCCAAAATTACACAGAACAAGGGAGTACCTTGCTCTGATACCAATTGAAAGTGCGTTATATCAACTAGAGGGGGTGAATAGGCGCTTTTTATGAAATTCTTCACTGAGGAATTTCCCGGTGAGGAAATTCCTTAGCGAAGAACTACTAGCAGCGGAATAAGTACTCAAAGGTAAACATAACAGAATACAAGCATAGTCATCATGATGAAATGAAGACAAGCACAGAGTACAGGAAATGTAATCACAGGATAACACAGGACGAAGACAAACAGACTGAAGAAATTGAACTGAGGAAATTGAGAAAGTCTTCAGTCAAAGTCTTCAAACACAGATATGAACAAACATACAGCACAATTATGAGGAAATGAAACAGTTGAGGAAATAGAACCAGTAAGCTCGGTGAAGACAATGATTTGGTAGACCAGTTCCAACTGTTGTCTCAGTTGTACGTCTGGTTGGAGCGGCTGAGTATTTAAACTCGAGGACACACAGTCCCGGACACCCAGTCAAGGACACTTAGTCTAAGACACCCAATCCTCACCGTATTCTCCTTGAACTAAGGTCACACAGACCTCGTCCAATCACTCATGGTAAGTCTTAAGGCAACTTCCAAACCTTCACAAACTTGGTCACCCGGCGATCCACAATTCCTCTTGGATGCTCTAGACCATGACGCCTAACCGTCTGGAAGAAGCACAGTCTTCATAGGTAACAAGCGTCGGATCCACTCAGGATCAATCTCTTCAGTGATGCTCAATCACTTGGGGTTTGTAGGTGTTTGGGTTTTGGGTTTTTGGTTTTTCCTCACTTGATGATTTTCTCTCAAAGTCCTTGGAGGATGGGTTGCTCTCAAATGACAAGTGTCGGTTTCTCTCGGAGCAGCCTCGACCTGCTAGTGGTTGTAGGGGGCGGCTATTTATAGCCTAGGGAGCAGCCTGACATGATAAGACATAAATGCCCTTCAATGATATGACCGTTAGGTGGATAGATATTTTGGGACAGCTGGTGCATAGCACAGCAACGGTCAGAATTTTGAGTAGCAAAATCCTCAGGGCTATCATGTTACTCACTGTGTAGGCAATCCGCACTGGCGAATTCCTAACTCCTCAGTCAGGACAAATTCCTCAGAGACCAGAAGAACTTCGTCTCTGTCACTGAAGAAATTGACTGAACTATATGAGATTTTCAATGGCTTCACTCGAAGGGATTGGTAGGTGTAGGATTTTGAGTTGAGCATCACATGGAAACTTTTCCTTAGTATTTCCTCGACCCCCTTTAACAGTATGGTGTTTCCTATGACTCAAGAAAGAGAAAAACAAAACTATGAAAACGAAAGTCTTCAAGCTTCATATTCCTTGCATGAATATCAAGTCTTCACGGACACACCAATTTCTTCACTTTCAGAGTCTTCATGAAAGTCTTCAGAAATGCCAAAATCTTCAGGTGAAGATATTCATTTTTAGGGGTCGACTTTTCCTGTAAATATCAAACTCCTCATAGACTTATAGACCTGTGTACACTCACACACGCATTAGTCCCTTAACCTATAAGTCTTCAATACACCAAAATCACTAAGGGGCACTAGATGCACTTACACAACCATATGAGTGAGAGCATCCAAGAGGGAGTGAGTGAGCCACCACACTTAGTGAGTGAGGTAGTTGACACGACAGGTGAGGCCACTATGATTTCTAACAAATTAACCTCTACTCCGAGTGTGTTTTCTTATTTGGTGCTAGGTCTCCTACATGAAGACATGCCTATCCTCGACGAGCCCGTATCTCCAATGGAGACAACGATGGCCATGGTGGAAGATGATGCACCCCCCCCCCACATGGTTCCATCAAGATGAAGATGACCACGACTTCGTCTTCGACACCTCACCTACAACACATGAGCGATTGATGCGGAGCATCCTATGGATGTCACCATGTCAAGAGTCCGTTTGGCGAGTGACACGTGCGACATCTACTTCACATACATAAAGGTGAATCATCTCCTTTACACGTGCTCACTTGACCCCTTCGAGGATAGTATACTACTTGACACTTCTCCCGTGTGCATGCATAGGTATTGTCGGAGTTTCACGGATGTTGAGGAGGAGTGCAAGCACAAAGGAACAACTACACCATCCACGAGGGAAGCCTGGAAGCGACGACGGAAGAAGACGGAGTTGCTGAAGCATCAGCGGCCGTACATCGGCCCATGTGCCCGGACATCCGGCGCCTCAGCAACGCCCGGACATCCGGCATCCAACCCCGGAAATCCAGCGACACCTATCCAGAGAAGAAAAGATTCGGCCACCGCCAGGCCAGACATCCGGCCCGTGCCCCGGACATCCGGCATCTCGCGAACAGCCGGACATCCGGCCCCCAGCCCGGACATCCGGCGCCTGCCTGCGCGCACAATCGGGCCAAAGGCCCATGTATCCCTCTTTCCCACTTACCCCTTCGTGGCTTAGACTATATATACTACTCCCCCTCCTCCTAGTTAGGGTTAGCATTGGTTTAGCTCATTTGAGAGATAGAGCTACGATCATCCATATCGGATCTACTCCACGAGAGAGACCGCAGCCTCTACGGAGAAGATCCCTTTGGATTCAAGACCCCCCTTTAGGGAAGAACATCAAGACCTCCTCACGGAGAAGACCAGCTACCCTTGTATCGTCCTTGGTTGATTGTGTACTGTGTGAATCCTTTGTGTTCATGGATCTAGCGCATGTGTGATCATTCTTGTTGGTTTGGGTGTTCTCTTGTGTTCCCCTCGTGATTTTCCCCTCGTTTCCCTCCTCGTGTTCTTCGTGTTCATCGCGGGATCCGCTCCTTTCGTGAAAGATTGGCCTATAGGGTTCTACCCTACATCATCTTGGTATCATGAGCCACGATGATCACGATTTCGGAGCCTCCCCTCTTTGTTTTCTAACCTAATTTTTTTTGATTTCGTCCCAATTTCGAAAATCCCCACCAAAAATAGCCCCAAATTTTTTTGTGATTTGTTGGTTTGACGAAGTTTTGTTGATTTTGATCCATGTATTTGCTTGGTTTCGAGTGGATCTAGCATATCCCCAATTTTCCCTAGTTTCCATCCACGAAATCTCTCCAATTTTGCATTCGGAATCATCCATTTCCGCCCCCAATTAAAAATTTTCGCCCCAAACGAGATCTGGATTCGTCGGGCCGGACATCCGGGCCATCGAGCCGGACATCCGGGCCATCGGGCCGGACATCCGGGTCCCCGGCCGGACATCCGGCTCCTGGAGCACCAAATCTGCTCGGTTCTGGACATCAGGTCCTGGATTTCTGGCCCCGACCCCGGATGTCCGGCCCCTGGCATTTCAGACTTTCCCATTTCACCATTTTGTCCATAACTAATTCATTCGGAGTCCGTTTTTGACGTTCTTTAGCTCGTTGAAAAGCTCTTGACACCCCCCTTCCAAAAAAATACTACCATAACCATTTGACTCCATAAAATTTTGGAAACTTTGGCATATTTGCCTAGGGCTTCCACCACAACCTCCGCATAACCACCACCGACTTCCGCAACCTAACCAATTTTGTTCCTTATAGCATTTGCGGTTGCTTGAGTAGTGATTCGAGTCTTCTAAGGTGTTTAGGCTACTTAGGGACGGTTGCTTCTTCATCAAGCACCACCACCACCATAACTTCCGCCTAGGCTTGACCACCATACACTTCCACCATCCCAACTTAACCCAATTTTGTTAGTGTTGTGAGTGGTGTCTCCTAAGGTGTTTTGGCTACTTAGGGACCATGCTTTCAACTCCGACACCATGTATAGTACACCACCTTACCCTCCACTTTTGCTTTGCCTACTCGCAAAACCCATCATTGCATTTCCACAATCCCATTGAGCTTCCGCAACCACCATCGCATCCCTCTACCACCATTTGACATTTGACATTTGAGATTTTGAGTTCGCGGTTTTCACGTTTCCAAAGGTGTTTCTGTTGGATATATGCCCTAGAAGCAATCATGTATGATGATATTTCCTATGTGTTTATGAATAAAGATAGTCCTTGGACATTATCAATGATGTGTATCAGCAAGTACGTGATTTGTTTGTGGGACTATGCATTGTATGATGACTGTCCTAAAAGGTCCCTAGTCGAAAGGGCTGTGTGGATGCGCAGCCGACTAGACTAGCATATGACACGGTCGATGGCTTGGTCTCACTAGCCATGGAGCATTGGATGCTAATCGGATATCCCCAACTATGAGACGCAGCGATATGTCATATGTGAGTCTCTAGTACAACATATGTTCTATGTCCTAAGACCTGAGCTGACGCATGTACTCGGGATGGTGACAGACTTGCTTTGGGACGACCAAACGCTACTCCATGACTGGGTAGTTACAAAGGTAGGTTTCAGGCTTGTCCAGACCTATGCTGTGAGACGTGATCGAGCAAGATGGGATTTGCCCCTCTAATCAGGAGAGATATACTCTAGGCCCCTCGTGTGATCCGACCAGGATAAGCATGGCCATGTGCTACCTCTTGAGCACTGCGTTGGATTTCCCCGAAGAGGAGAGCATGATGCAGCAAAGTAGCGTAAGTATTTCCCTCAGTTTTTGAGAACCAAGGTATCAATCCAGTAGGAGGCTACGCGTGAGTCCCTTGTGCCTACACAAAAACAATAGCTCAACGCAACCAACGCACTTAGGGGTTGTCAATCCCTTCACGGTCACTTACGAAAGTGAGATCTGATAGAGATGATAAATAATATTTTTGGTATTTTTGGTATAGAGATGCAAAGTAAAAAGTAAAAGCAAAGCAATAATAAAGTGATAGAGATTAATATGATGAGAAAGAGACCCGGGGGGCATAGGTTTCACTAGTGGCTTCTCTCAAGAGCATAAGTATTCTATGGTGGGTGAACAAATTACTGTTGAGCAATTGACAGAATTGAGCATAGTTATGAGAATATCTAGGTATGATCATGTATATAGGCAACATGTCCGAGACAAGTAGACCGAAACGATTCTGCATCTACTACTATTACTCCACTCATTGACCGCTATCCAGCATGCATCTAGAGTATTAAGTTAAAAACAGAGTAACACCTTAAGCAAGATGACATGATGTAGAGGGATAGTTTCATGCAATATGATAAAAAACCCATCTTGTTATCCTCGATGGAAACGATACAATACGTGCCTTGCCGCCCCTTCTGTCACTGGGAAAGGACACCGCAAGATTGAACCCAAAGCTAAGCACTTCTCCCATGGCAAGAACAACCAATCTAGTAGGCCAAACTAAACTGATAATTCAAAGAGACTTGCAAAGATAACCAATCATACATAAAAGAATTCAGAGAAGATTCAAATATTATTCATAGATAGACTGGATCATAAACCCACAATTCATCGGTCTCAACAAACACACCGCAAAACAAAGATTATATCGAATAGATCTCCATAAGAAAGGGGGAGAACATTGTATTGAGATCCAAAAAGAGAGAAGAAGCCATCTAGCTACTAACTATGGACCCGTAGGTCTGAAGTAAACTACTCACACTTCATCGGAGGGGCTTGGATGATGATGTAGAAGCCCTCCGTGATCGATGCCCCTCCGACGGAGCTCCGAAACAGGCCCCAAGATGGGATCTCGTGGATACAGAAAGTTGCGGCGATGGAATTAGGTTTTTGGCTCCTGTTCTGATCGTTTGGGGGTACGTGGATATATAGGAGGAAGAAGTACGTTGGTAGAGCTTCGAGAGGCCCACGAGGCAGGGGGCGCACCCTCCACCCTTGTGGCCACCTCGTGGCTTTCTTGACGGAGGGTCCAAGTCTCCTGGATCTTATTTGATGAGAAAATCACGTTTCCGAAGGTTTCATTCCGTTTGGACTCCGTTTGATATTCCTTTTCTTCGAAACCTAAAACAGGCAAAAAGCAGCAATTCTAGGCTGGGCCTCCGGTTAATAGGTTAGTCCCAAAAATAATATAAAAGTGGATAATAAAGCCCAATAATGTCTAAAACAATAGATAATATAGCATGGAGCAATCAAAAATTATAGATATGTTGGAGACGTATCACCATGCGACAAGGATTATGAGATACTCCGGTTTGTGGTCGGCATCACTGGAACGAGAAAGAGGTCGGGCTACCACAAGGATGACAGACTCGCCTTGAGCTCGACAACATATATCGTGTGGCAAAAGGAATGGAAGTGTGATGTACAGGTTCACTAACCAGCTTCATAGTCTGCTTGGTGTTCGGCATGCCTTGCTAGAGGCCGCTACCAACTGTGCAGTTCAGAGGTGATCCGAACTGCGACCAAGCCGACTTGAACCTAAGGGGTCGCGCGCTTAAGGGAAGGAACCTACGAGGTTGGATCCGAGGACACTGGTCGGATGTGATCCGAACTGTATTCGGATTATGGCCGAGTAGACTTATGGGCTTTAGGGTCCGTGCGAGGCCCAAGTGTTGAGCCCGCGATGGACGCCTATATATAGTGGAGGTGCCGCACACTCATGCGGTTGATCGCTTCGGTGCTGTCACTAGGGTTTTCATGTGTTGCGAATAGACACCTCCGCTCGCCGCCGGTTGTGTGATCGGACCTAGCAGTCCGCCGCATGACGTTCCTCCTGCACGTGCGGATACCGTTAGAGGCGGTGCACTTGTGCCGCTCTGGCGAACCTGTACGTGGGAACCGACTACCGGCTGTACGAGGGAGATCGGACGAGGCGGAGACAATCCACGCGGACGCGCTGCCCCAACTCTTCTTCCGCTGCACGGCACTGCGCGTCTAGTGGTAACGAACTATGATCCATCTCCCATAGCATGTTCTTGGTTGTTCTGCGCGTAGGAAATTTTAATTTGCAGTCGACGCACCCTACCGTAGATCCCAACAGTGGTATCAGAGCCTCTGCTATAGGATTTGGATTCAGATCATATGCATATTGGATATGTGGAGACGATAGATGAGATCTGTTGTCGTTGATTAGATCAGCTGTGTGCACGGTTGATGAGATCAACTGCACATGGGGATCGATGTGGCTATGTTTTCTGTTGATTGGGATCGATGAGGTCGTGACACGATCTACCCCTACCAGTCGGTTATCCGCCATTGGGGTTAACAGTGAAACATAAATCTGAATCGGATTCGCGATGATCGGTGAGATCGGTTAGATCAGAGAATTTGGCATGATCGGAGTTCAGATGTGATCTGTAATTTCCGAAAATGTCGGGCGCTGCCCGCACCTGCGAGGGGTGCTGCCCCTCCGAACCCCGCCCGCTAACCGGCTAGCAGGACCGCTGTGTGCGTAGCGCCTTGTATTTCGTACATGATCACTCAAACCGGTAGAATGCGATTCTATGCGTAAGTTTGTTTTGCAGGTTTGATGTGAATAGTATGGCTCATGTGTATGTGATGCATGTGTGTAAATTATACATGGCCTGCGTGTCATGGTTGGCAGCCGGCAGGAGCCAAAGTGCTGTCATTATATTGTATAACGACCTACGTGTCGACTTATGACTCTATGTAAAATTCATTACTAGTTGTAGTAGTTGGATAATAGAGATCAGATTGGCGGCTTGGCGTCCCGGCGTGACAAACAAGATGGAGTTCCTAGATGGTCATCGGAGTCAGAGCCGACCTGGAAGAACATCCATGGAGAAGCCATACTATTTCACAATATATGTTTTACTTGTGATTGTATGCTTCTTTGTTTCTATGCATGTTAGAATGGTCGAAACATCCCTCATGAATATCAAGTAAATTGCCATTCCCGATGTTGCACCTTCGCACGTCAAGTACGTCTAGTAGTGGGCTCATAAAATTGGGGTGCTGCTAGGTGTCCTTGAACTGAAGGGTTCGTGTCGGACACGGACATGCACTGCATTAGGTTAACTTGACAAGGCTATCAAAACGGTTTTGGGCCTTGTGGCAAAGAAGATTGGGAGCCGGGGTATGAGATACCTACCCGACCGACATGAGTCGTATGGAGATACGATTAGCAAGGAGTTGCTTGCCGGATAGACATGTTGTCTAGCAGTGATGCTAAAGCTCACTAGTCGCATGTGCTAGTCGGATCCTGAATCACTGAGAGTTTGCGGAGGGATGCTAACTTTAGTGGGAGTATTTCTGTTAAAGGCTAGAATTACTCTACATAAACACATTGCTTAGTGAATGCATATTTTCTGTTGTAGATCAATGGCACCACCTGCTCAACCAAACTTTGCATTGAAATCAATTCTGGAAAAGGATAAACTGAATGGAACAAACTTTACTACCTGGTATAGAAATTTGAGAATAGTTCTCAAGCATGATAAAAAGGAACATGTTCTAGAGGATCCGCTTCCAGAGGAACCTGCCGACAATGCTAGTACCACAACCAAGAATGCCTACCAGAAACTCGTTGATGAATCAAACGAGATCAGTTGCCTCATGCTGGCTTGTATGGAGCCCGATTTGCAGCAGCATTTTGAAGACGTTGGGGCTTTCGATATGATCGAGAGTCTCAAGAGCATGTTTCAGGTGCAGGCTAGGACCAAAAGGTTCAACGTGTGGCGATCCTTGATGGATTGTAAGCTGAAGGAAGGTGATCCACTGAGCCCACATGTGATCAAGATGATCGGATATGTGCAAGCTTTGGATCGGTTGGGCTTCCCGCTCTTGGATGAGCTGGCTACTGATGCTGTTTTGGGTTCTCTTCCGCCCAGCTATGGAACGTTCATCTCGAACTATCATATGCATGGCATGGATAAGAAGCTCACTGAATTGCATGGGATGCTCAAAGTGGCAGAGCAGGGTATTAAGAAAGGCACGCATCAAGTGTTGATGGTGCAGAAATCGGCTAAGTTCAAGAAGAGTTGGTCCAAGAAAAAGGCTAAGGCAAAGGGCACAGAGACGGTAACCTCTGCCGCTGCGCCTAAGTCTGGACCAGACTCAAAGACCATTTGCTATCATTGTAAGGAAACTGGTCACTGGAAGAGGAACTATAGCAAGTGGCTTGCAGAGCATGGCAAGAAGGCCGGGAATGCTGCTTCAGGCAAAGGTACACTTGTTGCATATGTTATAGACATTTACCTTGCTGACATACCTAGCAGCTCTTGGGTATTTGATACCGGATCAGTTGTTCACATTTGCAACTCGATGCAGGGGCTGGTAAGAACTAGGCGTGTGGCACAAGGGGAGATTGACATCAGGGTCGACAACAAAGCAAGAGTTGCTGCGTTGGAGGTCGGCACGATGCAGCTCCAGCTTCCTTCTAGATTTATTTTGGAATTGAATAATTGTTAGTACATTCCTACACTTAGTCGGAACATTATCTCTGCCTCATGCTTGATGAGTCAGGGTTATGAATTCAGTTTAAAGGACAATGGTTGTTCGACTTATTTGAATGATATGTTCCACGGCTATGCACCCATTGTTGATGGGTTATTTACATTGAATCTAGAACAGGAACCGGTTTATAACGTGAATGTAAAGAGGCATAAGCCTAATGAGATAAATCCGACATTCTGGCATTGCCGGCTTGGACACATTAGTCTGAAACGCATGAAGAAGCTCCATGATGATGGACTCCTAACTTCGACCGACTTTGGGTAGTTCGAGACATGCGAATCATGCTTGCTCGGCAAGATGACTAAGTCTCCTTTCGCAAAGAGTTGTGAGAGGGTATCCGAGCTGTTGGAACTAATACACAGTGATGTGTGTGAACCAATGAGCACAACTGCCATAGGTGGCTATCAGTACTTCGTGACTTTTACCGACGACTTGAGTAGATATGGATATATCTATTTGATGAGGCACAAGTCAAAAACTTTTGAAAAGTTCAAAGAGTTTCAAAACGAGGTTGAGAATCAGCTCGGCAAGACTATAAAACTTCTACGATCTGATAGTGCAGGTGAGTACATGAGCCAGGAGTTTGATGATCATCTGAAAAGCAGAGGTATAGTACCTCAGCTCACACCTCCGGGTACGCCATAGAGAAATGATGTATCGGAACGAAGGAATCGTACCTTGTTGGACATGGTTCGATCTATGATGAGCAAATCGGATTTACCCTTGTCATTCTGGGGATACGCTCTAGAAACTGCAGCTTTCACACTTAACAGGGTACCATCAAAATCCGTAGACGAGACATCACATGAGATGTGGACTGGGAAGAGTCCCAGTTTGTCGTTTCTAAAGATTTGGGGTTGTGAAGCATTTGTCAAGAAACTTATGTCAAACAAGCTTACACCCAAGTCGGATAAATGCATATTCGTGGGATATCCGAGGGAAACCTTGGGATATAGCTTCTACAACCGATAAGAGAACAAAGTGTTTGTTGCTCGGAACGGGGTTTTCCTTGAGAAAGAGTTTCTCAGTCGAGAGGCCAGTGGGAGGATGGTCTGCCTCGAACAAATTCGAGGACCACTCGGGGACGGCTCGGTTGGTGATGAGATCATACCGGAGTCAGTCAAGGAACCCGTAGTGGAAGCAGCACCGGAACCACGAAGGTCGGAAAGATTGCGCAGAGTGCGTGATGTATTGTTGCTAGAAAGCGATGAGCTGGCCACATATGCGGAAGCGATGGTGAGCCCGGATTCCGAGGCATGGCTGGAGGCCATGAGATCCGAGTTAAAGTCCGTGGATGAGAGTCAAGTTTGTGACTTGGTTGATCCGCCGCCTGGCATAACGGCCATTGGTTGCAAATGGGTCTTTAAGAAGAAAACCGATGTGGATGGAAATGTTCAGATCCACAAAGGTCGGCTTGTCGCTAAGGGTTATGGACAAGTTCAAGGAATTGACTATGACAAGACTTACTCGCCGGTAGAGATGCTGAAGTCGGTGAGGACCGTACTAGCTATAGCTGCATATTTCGATTACGAGATATGGCAGATGGATGTCAAGACGGCTTTCCTTCATGGAAATTTAACCGAGGACGTGTATATGATACAGCCCAAGGGTTTTGTCGATCCGACTAGCACTAGTAAGGTATGCAAGCTCAAGAGATCCATTTATGGGTTGAGGCAAGCATCTCGGAGCTGGAACATTCGTCTTGATGAGGTCGTCACTGGTTTCCGCTTCATCAAAAGCGAGGAGGACTCTTGTTTATACAAGTTAAGTGGGAGCTCGATAGTGTTTTTGATCTTGTATGTGGATGACATACTACTGATCGGAAATGATATTTCGATGCTGAACTCGGTCAAGGAGTCATTGAATGGCAAGTTTTCGATGAAGGACCTTGGTGAGGCAATGTACATTTTAGGCATTAAGATCTATAGAGATAGATCAAGGAGGCTGCTCGGCTTAAGCAAGAGCACATACATAGATAAAGTGTTGAAGCGGTTCAACATGAGTGAGGCAAAGAAAGGGTTCTTGCCACTCTCACATGGTATAAGGCTAAGCGAGACTCAGAGTCCTTCGACATCTGATGAGCGAGGCAGGATGAGTAAGATTCTATATGCCTCGGCAATCGGATCCATCATGTTGCCATGATATGTACGCGGCCCGATGTTGCTTTTGCAATAAGCCTAACAAGTAGATACCAGGCCAACCCAGGTGAGAGTCACTGGGCAGTGGTAAAGACTATTTTGAAGTACCTGAAAAGGACTAAAGAGATGTTCCTAGTTTATGGAGGTGAGGAAGAGCTCATCGTAAGGGGTTACGCCGATGCTAGTTTCCAAACCGACAGAGATGATTGTCGATCACAGTTCGGATTCGTGTACGTCATGAACGAAGGAGCAGTGAGCTGGATGACTTCCAAGCAAGATATGGTGGCCGATTCTACTACAGAAGCCGAATACATTGTGGCTTGTGAAGCTGCAAAGGAAGGTGTTTGGATCCGGAACTTTTTGGATGATCTTGGTATTTTCCCAGCCTCGGTAAAACCATTGGACCTTTATTGTGATAATTCTGGTGCCATCGCACAAGCCAAGGAGCTGAGGAATCACCACAAGGTCAGACACATAGATCAGAAATATCACCTGATACGAACGGTCGTAAAGAGTGGTGATGTAGAGTTATGCAAAATTCACACGGATGCAAATGTTGAGGATCCGTTGACTAAGCCGCTTCCACAACCCAAGCATGAGGGGCACGTTACAGCTATGGGCATTCGATGTCTATTTGATTGACTCTAGTGCAAGTGGGAGACTGTTGGAGATATGCCCTAGAGGCAATCATGTATGATGATATTTCCTATGTGTTTATGAATAAAGATAGTCCTTGGACATTATCAATGATGTGTATCAGCAAGTACGTGACTTGTTTGTGGGACTATGCATTGTATCATGACTGTCCTAAAAGGTCCCTAGTCGAAAGGGCTGTGTGGACACGCAGCCGACCAGACTAGCATATGACACGGTCGATGGCTTGGTCTCACTAGCCATGGAGCATTGGATGCTAACCGATAATATGGACTTGGAAGGATCTGGGCGGATTCGACGTAGTCGGATCCGAGTCGAGATAAGGTCCGAGTCGGACAGACCCAACTATGAGACACAGCGATATGTCATCTGTGAGTCTCTAGAACAACATATGTTCTATGTCCTAAGACCTGAACTGACGCATGTACTCGGGATGGTGACAGACTTGCTTTGGGCTGACCAAACGCTACTCCGTGACTGGGTAGTTACAAAGGTAGGTTTCACGCTTGTCCAGACCTATGCTGCGAGACGTGATCGAGCAAGATGGGATTTGCCCCTCCGATCAGGAGAGATATACTCTGGGCCCCTCGTGTGATCCGACCAGGATAAGCATGGCCATGCGACAGGGATTATGAGATAATCCGGTTTGTGGTCGACATCACTGGAACGAGAAAGAGGTCGGGCTACCACAAGGATGACAGACTCGCCTTGAGCTCGACAACATATATCGTGTGGCAAAAGGAATGGAAGTGTGATGTACAGGTTCACTAACCAGCTTCATAGTCTGCTTGGTGTTCGGCATGCCTTGCTAGAGGCCGCTACCAACTGTGCAGTTCGGAGGTGATCTGAACTGCGACCAAGCCGACTTGAACCTAAGGGGTCACGTGCTTAAGGGAAGGAACCTACGAGGTCGGATCCGAGGACACTGGTCGGATATGATCCAAACTGTATTCGGATTATGCCAAGTAGACTTATGGGCTTTAGGGTCCGTGCGAGGCCCAAGTGTTGAGCCCGCGACGGACGCCTATATATAGTGGAGGTGCCGCACACTCATGCGGTTGATCGCTTCGGCGCTGTCACTAGGGTTTGCATGTGTTGCGAATAGACACCTCCACTCGTCGCCGGTTGTGTGATCGGACCTAGCAGTCCGCCACACGACATTCCTCCTGCACGTGCGGATACCATTAGAGGCGGTGCACTTGTGCCGCTCCGGTGAACCTGTAGATGGGAACCGACTACCGGCTGTACGAGGGTGATCGAACGAGGAGGAGACGATCCACACGGACGCGCTGCCCCAACTCTTCTTTCGCTGCACGGCACTGCGCGTCTAGTGGTAACAAACTATGATCCATCTCCCGTAGCATGTTCTTGGTTGTTCTGCGTGTAGGAAATTTTAATTTGTAGTCGACGCACCCTACCGTAGATCCCAATAGTTTCGGCTACTTAGGGATGAGTCTCTATCATCTTGGCATCTCCATCAAGATCACCGCCACTCATCATCACCATGGATGGTAACCTCCATATCATCTTGGTATCATGGTATCCCTACATTGTATATTCCCTTTCCGTTGCATTGATAACCCCTAGCCCATTTTGCGTCACTTACCTATCGAGACTAGCCTTTGAGTATTGCCGGCAATGATACTTGTGCACATTAGTGATCTACACCATACATTGCATACATACCATATCATATCGGTAGCATATCATCCCTTGTGCCACAAGTTTGTTCCCGCATATATACAATTGCTAGCTTGGTTTGTGCATTTCGCATTGTGGCCTTACAAAAAAAAGAATAAAGCTTTTAAGCAAAGAAAAAGAGTGAACAAAGAGCTTGTAAGCAATAGCCATAGCATCATACCACATTGCATATAAGATCATCTTGGATCACCTTGTGAGAAACATCGGGAACCATACACATATAGCATACTTGGGATAGAAAGTTTATCCATTGTGCATCTTATAGGTTGTGCACAAGTGTCGTGTTCGCCTATTGAGCAATCATGCTAGCGTCTCTCTAGAGTTGTGCAACAAGAGCATTTTCCATGGATTCCACATTTTGAGCTCATTCCTTGGTTGCACGACCCCATTTGATGTAGGGTAGAGATCCTAATCGCCCGATCTTTCACGAAAGGAGCGGATCCCGGGGAAAACACGAAGAACACATGGATGAACGGAAGGAAAACACAAGAGGAAATCACTAAACCGACATGAATAAGTCTTACATGGGCTAGATCCTCGAGTACATAGAACGATACATGAATCCACGGACAACTAGGGACGATACACGGTAACCGGTTCTTCTCCGTGAGGAGTTCTTGAATCCACAAGGGGATCTTCCCGTAACGGGGTCTTGAATCCAAGGTGGATCTTCTCCAAAAAGGGGCCGCGGTCTCTCTCGTGGAGTAGATCCGATATGGATGAGCAATGCTCTATCTCTCAAATGAGCTAAACCAATGCTAACCCTAGCTAGGATAAATGGGGGGTCTATTTATAGTCTAAGTGCAAATGGGGGCGAAGTGAAGGGGTACATGGGCCTCGGGCCCGAACACTGTGCGCAGACAGGTACCGGATGTCCGCTGGGGACCGGTTGTCCGGTGTCTTAGGAGCTGCCGGACGTCCGGTGTCCTCCAGTCGTCCGCTGGTTCCGCTCTGTGATGGGGGTGCCGGACGTTCGGAAACGTCGGTCTTCCGCTGACTTTGGTTCGGGTGCAGGTGCGCCGGTCGTCCGGTCCGGACCGGACGTCCGCTGTTTGCTTCGGGCGTCGGGGCACCGGTCGTCCGGTCTGGATCGGACGTCCGCTGGCTGGGACTCGGCTGATGCTTCAGGCACCGGAAGTTCGGTCCCGGCCGGTCGTCCGGTGGCTTGGACTTTTCCGGCAGCCCTTCTTCTCCGTCTTCTCGTCCATCTTCCTCTTCTTCTTGTCCTTGCTCCTTAGCTTCTCCATTGTACCTGAGTATGCACAAAGTATCCATATGAGGTAGTAGCCATGCTTCATGTGCATCGAAGTGGAATTGTGAGAGGAGAGATGTCACCTCGGTTTCAAGGGCTCTTGCACGTGATCGAGTCATGGGTCCAGTAGGCACTTGATGAGATGATGGTAGGTCCATGGGGATGACCTTGGGATGCTCCGCATCATCTCCCCTCCCTTGGGGAAGATCCGTCCTCGGATCAAAATCTTCATCACCATGGAAGGGAGAGAGATCTTTGACATTGAAGATGTCGCTCACATTGTACTTGTCGCGCGGGAGGTCGATCTTGTAAGCGTTATCGTTGTAGCGTGCAAGCACCTTGAAGGGTCCATTCGCTCGTGGTCGAAGCTTGGATTTGCGTTCATGTGGGAAGCGGTCCTTGCGAAGGTGTAGCCACACTCAATCACCAATGTTGAAGACCATAGGTTGCTTGTTGAAGTTGAGCTTGGTCGCAAGGCGTTGAACCTGGCGCTCGATGGTGTTTCTTGTATCTTCATGCATCTTCTTGAGATGTGTCACATGCGCACTTGCGTCCAAATTGATGCGCTCTTGGAGTGGTAGAGGAAGAATGTCCAATGGTGACAATGGGTTGAATCCGTAAACGACCTCGAAAGGCAACTTGTTGGTTGTTGAGTGTCTTGCTCGGTTGTAGGCGAACTCGGTGATAGGTAGGCACTCCTCCCACTCCTTGATGTTCTTCTTGATGAGTACTCGAAGTAGAGCGGAGAGTGTGCGGTTTGTCACCTCCGTTTGGCCGTCGGTTTGAGGATGGTATGCCGTGGAGAAGAGTAGCTTGACTCCGAGCTTGGCGCATAGGGTCTTCCAAAAGTAGCTAAGGAACTTGACGTCGCGGTCTGAGACAATTGTCTTTGGCACACCATGGAGACGCAATATTTCCCTACAAAAGAGATTAGCAACATGTGAAGCATCGTCTATCTTGTGACAAGGAATAAAATGTGCCATTTTGGAGAAACGGTCCACAACGACAAATATGGAATCTTTCCCATTGCGAGTTTTTGGCAAACCAAGTACAAAGTCCATGCTTATGTCCTCCCAAGGTTGGTATGGAATTGGTAAAGGCATATAGAGACCATGAGATTGAGCTTTGCACTTAGCTTTGCGGCATGTAGAACACCGGTTGGTGAAACGATTGACGTCCCGAAACATCTTTGGCCAAAAGTAGCTCTTCGAGAGCGTGGCGAACATCTTATCGCGTCCAAAGTGTCCCATTAATCCTCCTCCATGCAATTCCTGCAAAAGAAATAAACGAAGGGACGACTTGGGGATACAAAGTTTGTTAGCTCTCATAAGGTAGCCGTCTTTGATGTAATAGCATTCCCATGATGTATGCGACAAACACTTGGCATAAGGAGTGGCAAAAGTTTCATCATGCGCATACAATTCTTTGATATGCTCGAAGCCAATGACATCTAACTCAAGTTGCGTGACTAGCATGCATATGCGGGAAAGAGCATCCGCGATGATGTTTTCTTTACCCTTGATGTACTTGATGACATAGGGAAAAGACGCAATGAATTCACTCCATTTAGCATGACGCTTGTTCAACTTAGTTTGACCCTTGAGATACTTGAGGGTCTCATAATCGGTATGAATGATAAACTCATGGGGATGAAGGTAATGTTCCCATTCATGTAAAACGCGGACTAAAGCATATAGCTCTTTGTCATGAAGGGGATAGTTGAGTTGCGCTCTGGAAAGTTTCTCACTAAAGTAAGCTATGGGGCGCTTCTCTTGCGTTAACACACCTCCTATGCCATTACCGCTAGCATCGCAATGAATCTCAAAAGGCTTGTCGAAGTTGGGTAAAGCAAGCACGGGAGCATGAGTAATCAAATTCTTAAGCTCATTGAATGTGGTATCTTGGGATGGTCCCCAAATAAATGGCGCATTCTTCTTGCTCAAAGCATGCAAAGGCGAAGCAATGGTGCTAAAATCCTTCACAAAGCGATGATAGAAACCCGCAAGACCAAGAAAACTACGCACTTGATGCAAGTTGGTTGGTTGCGACCAAGTCTTAATAGCATTGATCTTGGACTCATCTACATGAACACCCTTAGAAGAGACCACAAAACCCAAGAAAACGAGCTTATCAACACCAAAAAGGCATTTCTCCATATTAGCATAGAGACGCTCTTTCCTAAGAGTTTGCAAAACGGTGCGGACATGGGTGACATGCTCCTGGATAGATTTGGTAAACACAAGAATGTCATCGAAGTAAGCCACAACAAATATACCAATGTAAGGGCGAAAGACATGATTCATAAGGCGCATAAAAGTGCCCGGTGCTTCCGAGAGACCCATAGGCATGACTAACCACTCATACAAACCAAACTTGGTTTTGAATGCAGTTTTCCATTCATCACCCTTGTGTATGCGGATTTGATAGTAACCACTCTTAAGATCAATTTTGGAAAATATAGTGGCACCACTAAGCTCATCTAGCATATGATCTAGGCGTGGAATGGGATACCTATAACGAACGGTGATAGCATTGATAGGTCTACAATCGGAGCACATGCGAAAACTACCGTCACATTTTGGCACAAGAATGACCAGTATGGCACAAGGGCTCAAACTTTCACGCACATGTCCCTGGTCTATGAGATGCTTTACATGCCTTTGGATTTCTTTGGTTTATTCGGGGTTGATGTGGTAGGGAGCTTTGTTCGGAAGCGGTGCTCCAGGGATGAGGTCGATGCGGTGCTCAATGCCTCATACTGGAGGTAGTCCCGGACGTAGCTCACTGGGGAAAACATCTTGAAATTCCTGCAAAAGAGAAGACAACACTAGAGGAAGAGTGTGAGAAGTGTTAGTTTGTGGTGCATTGTCCTTGCACATGAGGACGTAGTGTAGGACACTAGATGGGTTCTCACACACTTCTCTCATCTCACGTTTGGTGGCAAATAGAATGAGGTTCTTGTTTTCGCTCATCGTGGAGGAACTCAATTTGGGCTTGTGGCGCTCACTCTCTTTTTGGTGGCTCACTCGCTCACCATTCTCTCCATGATGGGTGGCTTGCTTATCAGCGATCACTTGGCTTGGAGACATAGGTCGTAACACAAACTCCTTTCCTTGCATCTTGAAGCTATAGTGGTTTGTACGCCCATTGTGGATGACTCCTCTATCGAATTGCCATGGCCGTCCAAGGGGAAGATGGCAAACGGTCATTTGGATGACGTCGCACTCCAAGGTGTCTTCGTAGGCGCCGATTTTGAAGGAGACTTGTACTCGGTGCTCGACTTGGATAGTGCCGGAGTCACTAAGACATTGCACTTTGTATCGATGTGGATGCTTCGTCTTGGGAAATTGGAGCTTCGAGCAAAGTTCTTCACTTGCGAGATTGTGACAACTCCCTCCATCGATGATGACCTTGACGGATCTTCCATTGATGCCGGCCTTGGTGTGGAATATGGTGCATCTTTGGTCTTCTTCTTGGTGATGTTGGAGAGTCAAGACTTTGGAGACAACAAGCGCGGGACTTGAGTCTTCATCACAAAAGACTTGTTCTTCTTAATTGTTCACTTGGCGGTGCATGGCGACTTGCTCAAGGGCTTCCATTTCTCCTTCGCTCATGGAATCATAAGTGCCATCGTCGTTGAAGATCATGGTGCGCTTGTTGGTGCACTCATAGGACTTGTGGCCTCAGCCTCCGCAAGTGAAACACTTGAGGGAACTCGTCTTGACGGTCTCATCAGTAGGGGTTGATGATGATGAAGCTCTCGGCTTGAACTTGCTCGTATTAGGATTCCTTGTAGTTGGCAAAGCTTTCTTGGAAGTCGACTTGTCGATGTTGGAAGTAGAGGGTCTTGTAGTCGGTGTTGTAGTCGTTGAATCTTGGTTATTGGAGAAGTCGTAGGACTTGGATGAGAACTTGGCATACTTGAAGTCATCTTGCACTTGGCGTTCCGCTTTGGTAGCTTGGTGCACGAGCTCGATGAGATTTGAGTATGGTTAGAAGTCGGCGATCTTCTTGATAGGATGATTGAGTCCATTCAAGAAACGTGCCATAGTTTTCTCATCATCTTCCGTCACATTGGCTCTTATCATTGCAATCTCCATCTCCTTGTAGTATTCTTCAATGCTCTTGGTTCCTTGCTTGAGTTTTTGGAGTCTCTTGAAGAGGTCGCGGTTGTAGTAGGTAGGCACGAAGCGTTCTCTCATGACATCCTTCATTTGTGCCCAAGTAGTGATGGGTGGATCACCTCTTGCCTCGCAGCGTTCAATGACTTGTTCCCACCAAATGAGGACATAGTCTTGGAACTCAAGGGATGCCATCGCGATCTTCTTCTCTTCTTCATAATTGTGCAAACGGAAGATCTTGTCAACTTTCAATGCCCATGAAAGGTATTCTTCGGGATCGTTGCTTCCGTTGAACTTGGGCATGGTGAACTTGAGCTTGCCGTAGCGTTGCTCTTCATTGTGTTGGGGTCGGGGATGATGATGCCCATGTTGTAGATGATTGTCCAACTCGTGGTGCTCTTGACGCGGAGGGTTGTCAACATCGTGATGCTCTTGTCGCGGAGGATTCCCATTGTTTTCATGCTCGTGATGAACTTGATGGTCTTGGCGAGATTGTGGAGGAGCGCGTCGAGATCGAGGGGGGACTAGACGATGCAAGCGAGCTTGAAATCGTCGTGCATGAAGTTCTTCGCGAAGTTCTTCCTCCTGTTCACATGCTTGTCGGCCTTGGTCGGCAACGGCTCGACTCGCATCACGTAGAGCTTGTTGCACCTCATGTGCTTGAGCGTCACGTAGTTGTTGTTCTTGACATCGAGCCTCGGCATCTTGTGCATTTTGGTGTAGACGCATGCGTTCTTCCTCTTCATGTTGGCGTTGTTGTTGCCGTTCTCGAGCTAGCGCAAAGGCTTCTTCGGCTTGACATCATCGGCGCTCTTGAGAGTTGGTGTCCCGAAGTGGATTGAGGTTTGCTTGACGGTCGGTGCGCGCGGCTCGACGAAGAATGTTCGATGTCGGTGTACTTGAGTCGGAATGGCGACTTGAACGGCTCCTTCTTGAAGTGGAAGAAGAGCGGTTGAGCAACAAAGCGCGAATCTCGTCCATCCTTGTGTCATTCTCTTGCTTGTGATCGTCGAGCTTGTGGTCGAAGTAGTCCTTTGTACGTTGCTCGGAAAGTTGCAAGTCGGCGGCAAGGTTGTCGATGCGTTCACTCATAGCTTGTTGCTCTTGACGCAAAGCACGTTGTGCACCAAAGAGGTGACTCTTGGTGATGAAGGAATTCATGTTGTCGTCTTGCTCCATGAAGAGTGGGTTGGTAGAAGTACTTGGCCTATCCATCATTCCAAGACAAGTGTGAGTGGTAGAAAGAGAAGAACGAATACCAAATGTACCTTGACCGAAGTTGAAAGTGAATCGATGATCACTCGAATGTAGGACAAGGAAATAGCCCAATTGGTACGAATTCTCGTCGGTTTCTCACACCTACACAAGTAAAAGCTTATGGTGGAGCTTGGTTAGGATGGTGGCACAATTTTTAATGTGAATGTAAGCAAGATTCAATAATGTTGGAGAAGATTCGCAAGATGCAATGTAACAAGTAGACCAAGCATATACGATACACGGAAACACACGCGCAAAAAGATAAGTGGGGTTGTGCAACCAAGGATGAGCCAAAATGTGGTATCCACAAAAATGCTCTTGTTGCACAACACTACAGAGACGCTAGCACGATTGCACGATAGGCGGATACAAGAACTTGTGCACAACCTACTTAGCAAAAATGCAACGACTTCTATCCCAAATATGTTTTATGCAAGGTGTTGTTATGATATGATCCAAGATGATCGAGTATGACAATCTTAATGTTGTATGATGCTATGGTTCTTGCTTAAAAGCTCTTTGCTTATCTTTCCTCTTTCCTTAAAAGCTTGGTTGGCTCTTTGATGTTTGAGCTCTTTTCTCATGCAATGCTTGACGAACCAAGATAGCAAGTGAGTATGCGATGACAATTTTGTGACACAAGAGATGATGCCAATATAGGCAACAATGATGTATGTATGTATGCTATGGGAAGTATGATCACTAATGTGCACAAGTCTCGTTGCCGGCAATACCCAATGGCTAGTCTCGATGGGTAAGCAACGCAAAGGACTAAGGCTATGATGGCTAACAATGTGATGGCAAGAGTGATATGTCCAATACCAAGATGAGGTTACCGGCCTTGCTTCCGATATGGTGTCAAAATGGTGGCACGAATACCAAGTCGTAGTCGAGGTGGTCATTGTTGATGACGCGTCCGTGACGAAGATGAGCGGTGGTGATGTCGATGTCGAACTGTACCTAGATAGCCGAAACACAAAAGGATACGGTACCGCAACTCAAATTCTCAAAACCAAAGGCGACCAAACTCGTGGGAGTATTTAGCGGGTAAGTGGTGGTGTCGGTTGGGATATGGGAACGGTTTGCGGAAGTTGGAGGTGGTGTAGCGGATGATATGGTGGAAGGAGCGGTCGTCCGGAAGTGAACGGATGTCCGGTCGCCGGTCGTCTGGTAAGGTCGGACGTCTGGTGCTTCCTGGGTCGTCGGACGTCCGGTGAAGTGACGGTCGTCCGGTGGTCGGGGTCAACACGAAATTTCAGATCCGGGAGGTGATTTTGGGGATTTTGGGAGGGATTTCGAGGTGGAAATGGTGGGGGAAGGCGAGATCCACTTGCAACACAACAAATTCACGGATCAAATCCAACAAAACATCATCAAAACCCACAAAACACAAGAAAAAAATTTGGGCTATTTTTGTGGGGATTTTCGGATTGGGACGAAAAACAACAAAATCAAGCTAGAAAAACGAAGAGGGGGGCTCCGAAATCGTGATCAACCTTGCTCATGATACCAAGATGATGTAGGGTAGAGACCCTAATCGCCCGATCATTCATGAAAGGAGCGGATCCCGAGGAAAACACAAAGAACACGAGGATGAACGGAAGGAAAACACAAGAGGAAATCACTAAATCGACACGAGTAAGTCACACATGGGCTAGATCCTCGAGTACATAGAACGATACATGAATCCACGGACAACTAGGGATGATACACGGTAACTGGTTCTTCTCCGTGAGGAGGTCTTGAATCCACAAGGGGATCTTCCCGTAACGGGGTCTTGAATCGAAGGTGGATCTTCTCCGAAGAGGGGCCGCAGTCTCTCTCGTGGAGTAGATCCGATATGGATGAGCAATGCTCTATCTCTCAAATGAGCTAAACCAATGCTAACCCTAGCTAGGATGAATGGGGGGTCTATTTATAGTCTAAGTGCAAATGGGGGCGAAGTGAAGGGGTACATGGGCCTCGGGCCCGAACACTGTGCGTAGACAGGTACCGGACGTCCGCTGGGGACCGGTCGTCCGGTGTCTTAGGAGCTGCCGGACGTCCGGTGTCCTCCGGTCGTCCGCTGGTCCGCTCTGTGATGGGGGTGCCGGACATCCGGAAACGTCGGTCTTCCGCTGACTTTGGTTCGGGTGCAGGTGCGCCGGTCGTCCGGTCCGGACCGGACGTCCGCTTGTTTGCTTCGGGTGTCGGGGCACCAGTCGTCCGGTCTGGACCAGACGTCCGGTGGCTGGGACTTTTCCAGCAGCCTTTCTTCTCCGTCTTCTCGTCCTTCTTCCTCTTCTTCTTGTCCTTGCTCCTTAGCTTCTCCATTGTACCTGAGTATGCACAAAGTATCCATATGAGGTAGTAGCCATGCTTCATGTGCATCGAAGTGGAATTGTGAGCGGAGAGATGTCACCTCGGTTTCATTGGCTCTTGCACGTGATCGAGTCATGGGTCCGGTAGGCACTTGATGAGACGATGGTAGGTCCATGGGGATGACCTTGGGATGCTCCGCATCACCATTTATCTATCCGTGTGTGTGTGTTTCCGTGTGCCACATATTGCTATTGGTTTACTTGTTTCACTGGTGAATTTGTGAATCTCTTTCAACATTATTGACTCTTGCTAACATTTTGCATCAAAAATTTTGTGCCACTATCCTCACCGAGCTCCACCATAAGCCTTATTTGTGTAGGTGTGAGAAACCGACAAGAATTGGTACCAATTGTGCTATTTCCTTGTCCACATTGGAGTGATCATTAATCCACTTTCAACTTCGGTCAAGGTACATTGGGTATTCGTTCTTCTCTTTTTCCCACTCATATTTGCTTGAGTCTTGTGATGGATAGGCAAGGCATTTCATCTTCGGTCTACAACAACAATGACGAGTTCGATGCCACACAAAACTCCACCAACGCCAATATGCAATCTCAAATGGACGAGATCAAAGCCCTCATCAAGTCCTACAAGTGGTCTTCCTCATCTTCGAGAAGACGCTCAAGAGCACATGCCTCCGAGCTACCATCTTCGGCAAGGTCACATCGGCATCGACACCATCACCACCATGAATGTGAAGGTCGAGAGCTCAACACCAACAACCGCTCAACGACTTCACCATCTCCCTTGGCATCTTCGCCAAGTGACTTCAAGGCATCTTCGCCTATGGACATACGGCATCTTCGCCAACAAGAACCTCAAGAGAAGCTCCCCAAGCTCAAGTCCACGACTTCCACTAGCTACTACGACCTCGACACCGACCACGCGATTCCATTCTATGGGACTCAAGAACCCGAGGAGTATCTCGAGTGGGAGTGTTTGATGGATGACTACCTCAAGCTACATCAAGTTCCTCCCGAAGATCAAGTGAAGTGCGCCACAAGAAACTTCCACGACTGCGCGTCCACATGGTGGCTTCACGCACCTTCGGAGACCTACGACATGAGTTGGTGCAAGACGAAGAGAGCTTTGCGGCGAGAGTTCGTGCCTCCAGCCTACACGGAACAACTTCAATGCCAATTGGAGAACACCATCCAAGGATCCAAGTCCATCGACGAGTACTTCAAGGAGATAAATATTGCCTTGCGACAAGCCGGCGTGGACGGCCCCATTTCGATGAAGTTACAGTTCATGATGGGATTACACAACGACATCTCCAAGATGATCTTCCTCGAGAACTACAAGTCCCTCGATGACAACTACATTGGTGCTCTCAAGGCGGAGCAAGAACTCATGAAGGCCAAGGCTTCTCGACCCCAAGCACAATTCTCGAAGACCAAGCTCCAAGAAGGCGAGCATGAGGATAGTACCACCTAGATGTCAAAGCCCGACAGCTCCAAGACGATGCTCCCAAGTTCGACTTCACCGCCATCCCTCTTTGTGGCATTGATGATGCCGAGTCTACTTTGACTCTTTTTCAAGATGGTGCGGCGACAAGTACGACTATAGAGACCCTCAAGGACCAAGCTTTGGAGCGAGTGGTGAGGTGGCGAGCAAGGATGATGCTTCCATCTTTGGAGGCGAGAGTGATGATGTGCCATCTTCGGCCTTCATCCACGGTGACAACGACGAGATGGTTGAGCATGGGATTTTACCTTCGACCATGACGACGTATGATGACATTGAGAGTGAGAGTGACTTCACCACTAGCCCCATATATGACGAGTTGCCCCAATTCCCATGTGAGGATAGCCACAACCCCCACCACTTGAGTGAGATGAGTGACTCCACCATATGTGACACTGAGTGCACCTACTTTGAGTGAGTGAGTGAACCACCACATAGAGATAGTGAGAGAGTTGATAGGTCATGTGAGGCCACTTTCAACACTAACGACTTGACCTCTACCTCTATTGTGTCTTCTCATTTGGTGCTAGGTCCCATCTATGATGACGCGCCTATTCGCGATGACTTCGTCCTCCCTTTGGACAAGATGATGGCCATGGTGGAATATGATGCACCCCCCACATGGTTCCATCAAGATGAAGATGACCACCATTTGGTCTTTCCCACCTCACCTACACCACACGAGTGGAATGACAAAGGTAACATAGGTGAATGTGATGCTCTACACCCACTAGTGGACATTCATGACATTGATTGCTTGCATGATGTTGATCCCCCTATTGACATGTTTCATGTTATTATGATTTCCCCATGCGATGATTTACCCATTTATGATGAGTATGATGATTGCCATGTGGAGTCTTTTAGTTGTGATGCCATGTTACATAGGATTTTTTGTGACAATTCTCTAGGTCACATCATGTTTGACAATCCACTTGACTTGTCATATGCTATGCATGAGATCAATCATATGTCATATTTGCAATCTCTTCATAGTGACTATGCATATGCCATTAAAATTAACCCAATTTGCACATATGGCATAGATGACAAGCCTATGGTTATTGGCATTTGTTTCTCTTGTGATGATATTGACATGCTACCTTTGCATCATTTACCTCATATGCCATGCCATAACCACCTAGCTTCGGATATGCATTGTTTTGGATGTTGTCCATTTTCTCCATATGATGTTTCCCATATTGCTCATGAGGAGACCCCCATAGTTTCCTCATACATTTTAGGAGATTTTGATTCATCCCATTCATTGCATGATCCCAATACTTGTGTGCACCATATGCTTCCCATGAATAAACATGCTATTGATGTGCCATATACTTGCATTCTCAATTTGTGTCCCCATCGTGTTATACACAATAACTATTCTTTCATGATGGATGACATGTTCTTATACCATGCATCAAACTTCTTTGAGTGATGCTTATCTTGTGCTAACTCTCACGTGCACATACACATCATGATGGATGATGTGTACATTTACCACACACACAATTTATTTCGTTTGTGTTTCTTTTGTGTAGGTACCCATGAATACTTGTCAACCTCGCAATACCACAAGTTGACAAAACAAGCTCTAGAGAGCAACAATGACTTCGGATCCCACGGATTGTCTTTCCCACTGCTCTCTTCGCGCAAAGACTTCGCGCATTTCTTCTACATGACCCTCACTTGGCTATGGGTTATTGTCCATTACATATTATATGCCCATCTTGCCATGTTCACTTTGCATGATATGCTCATTCCTATGCCTTTGCCATGCATTTGTGACCCATGCTTTGCATTACACATGATGATTGATTCTAGTACTTCTATGTGTATTTGCAAGCTTGGTGGAGATATTGCTTGTTATTGCCATGTTTGCTTTGTGCCCCATACCTATGATGATACTTTCATCTTGCTTTGTGTTCGTGCTTGCGATATGTCATGTGCATTGCATATGCTTATTATTTGCTCACATGACATGATTGCCATGATTTCCTCTAGTATGTTGCATCTTTGCACTACTAGCTTGCACGACTTGATTCTTATGATTGCTTGCCTTGTTGCATACCGATGATTCATACTTGCTCACTTCATGCGGTTGATGACAACCATCTACATGCTTATCACATGGTTGGTATGCTTGCCGTCATATATCTCCATATGTTGCCTCTCTCATGCTAGATGATTTGTCATGTATTGAGTGCAATTATGCCTTTAGTCTTGATAATGAGTTTGCCCCCATAGCATTCTCGCATATATTTCACTACAACAAAAAACCCCTTATAGCAACGTATGTGTAGCAACGATGATGACATGTGTTGCGTTCAACCTCCCACCTCCCCATGAACCTCCCCATACCCCCACCTCTACCTCTGTACCTGCTTCCTCCTTATATCATGCAGCTAAGGATAAATAAACAATTATTTTTCGCTGCCACATCTCTCCCCCGATTCCCCTTTCTCACGCGAGCTCCATCGCCACAATGTTACCGCCGCCCCCGAATCCGGGCAGTTCCAGCAGTTCTGCGCCGCTGCTCACTGGCCTCCTCCCCCCTCACTGTTCTTCTCATTGTTTCCGCCGCCGGAACGACGTCCCCGCCCCCGCAGCAACCCTAGTCGCCACGGGTCGCTGGCGCGGCTCCCCTGCCTCTGGTTTATATGCCAACTACCCCCATGTCTCGGCACCCATGGCTGCCAACTCGGGCTCAGCGGTGCTGCTCTGCCTCGGTTACCTCGACTCCGATGCCGATGATTCTGTAAGTCACTCCTCCCCTCTACTGGTTTGTGTGGCATGGCCATTGTGTCATGGCTGATTCCTTGTTGTCCATCATGATGATGATCCTAATAAACCAAATATTAGTCTGTAGAAGCTTTACTTTTGTTGAGGAGTACTTCCTGAATTTGTTCTTCCAGTCATACATAATTGTGGTATATCTTTCTAGTAAAAGTTATGTCAGCTGTGGTGTTCTAGCATGTACTACTATGAACCCCAGATGGCCAGAAGCAGGGGCGGATCCATAATTCTGGTGGCACTGCATGCGTTTTCCTGCTGATGCGTGCGTGCTTGGCTCATCTGCATGTGTCTGTGGTATGTGCATGCCCATGGAAACTACAGCTCTTGGTGACACTGATTGTTTGCTACTGCAGCTACATGCTATTGCCACCGCTACTTATTTTGCTGCTCCTTAGTACCTATACATTAGATAGAAGATGATTGCTGCTGATGCTAATTGTTTGCTACCGCCGCTGGTTGCTATTGCTACTGCCGCTGACAGCTATTGCCGCCGCTGCTGAATTTGCTGCTCATTATATAGTACCTACATATATACAGTAGATAGAAGATAATATGCATGCCCAAATAAAAAATATAGAAGATAATATGCATTCCCAAATAAAAAATATAAAACATCTGTATGTTTTACAATGCGTACAAATGGAACCTTTTAGCTCCTTGTTGATTCCATGGTCCCTTTTCCTTCAATTGTTAGTATTATTTGTTCCACCTGTATCTCATCATGTGTTTATTTCCCTTGCATTTTTTCTGCAAGCTAACAATCTGTTAGTCTCTAAACACTTGCAGTAACCGTGATGTTGGTATGAAACTGTCCTACAAGTCAGGTTTCGAACTATCGACAATAGATGCGCAAATAGATAAGATTGTGTTAAAATCTTTAACTTTCCTTGGATGATTGCATAAGGGATTAACTTGCTTTGATGGCATGCAGCTTCAGGGGAAAATGGAAATGTAGAGCTTATAACATCATCGCAGAAAGTGGGGAAACCCATTCGCTTACTAAGGTGTCCATTTCCTTATCTTCTCCTCATGACAGAACATTCTTATTTATTCCATGTCCTTAATTTTTACACTGACTTGTCCAATGAGTCTCCGTTAGTTAAGTGTGCCAATATATGTCTATTTTTCTGGTCTTAACTTTTGTCCAGGCCCATATTTTTTAGATTCATATAGGTATTCATATTCAGTTATATGATGACATGGAAAATGGTACATGATGGAGCTGAGTTGTGACAAAGATCAAATTCTCTTGGTTATATGATATGCCACATCATCAGCAAAGGCAAATGGGTAGTGTTTCTTAAAATTGGATAAGTACTGATATACAATTGTTCATCCATTACTTAGGTTTGCTTTGTTTCAGATTGTTTAGCCATTACATAGGTCACCCCTGACGCATTTCCATAAATATGTATTCATCTTTCATGCTAGGTTGGTCTTGAAGAATTAAATAGAGCCACATTCAATGATTTTTATTTCCCTGTAAACATCTTGGATCCTACCTTTTCTAGAAACAGAACGCCACTACTTTTGTGTGATGTAGATTAGTTAATGATTTTTTAGCTCTTGCCACTGGGTTTTTTGCTCCTAATACATCATACCAAGCATGGGCAGTACATGAGTACTGGTGACACAAAACCATTTAATGCCAAGACCTTTGGAAAACAGAATCCCATTTGTATAGTCAATATTATTGCTTACCTACTCATCACTTAGTTTGTTACTGAATTCATCTCATTGTTGATATAATATAATCTTTGGACAATTGTTAGTAGCGAATACATGTTGATGGTTATTCACAGTGAACAGGCACATCCGATTGGTCAAAGATAATCAGTGTTTTAACATGTACTCCTACTAATTTATTTGTTAGACATACATAAGCTTATGCCCCCTCCCCAACAATCTTTTCCTGCACATCTGGTAATTTTATGTGGATCCTTTTAGGTATTGTGTATACTATGTATGTTTTTAAACTTCATTTCGAAATTATGCCTAAATAGTATTATAATTTTTTGTAGGTCGAGAATTTCAATACTGGATGATTACATGGATCTTGGAGAATGTATGATGATTAATGATACTTGGAAGAGAAACAAGACAGCTCTCTGAATGTTTAGAAATTTTGTATTTTATATTTTTTTATAAGGAAGTGATGTACTCCTAAATGATGATACTTGCATTGTAATGTAATAGATTGTTCCATTGAATCAATATATCACTTTCATTTCTACTCTATCTAACTTTACTAAAGTTGTGCCTTGTACTGCCATTCGAACTACCTACAGTAATAAATTATTATACATGGAGGTTATTCTATTTTGCAAGCACCAGTGCATAGAACAATAGTGTTATAAATGATTATATGGAGGTATTCTATTTGGCAAGAACCAACGCATAGAAGCGTTGCATGAATTCGTTGTTGCCTTGCAACACATTATTTCCCAGATTACCAACGGATCTATATACGTTGTTATAGACCCTTGCAACGCCACCAACGACAACGCATACAAATCCATTGGTGTAGACCTTAGCAATGCTTATAAGTACCAACGACAACGCATCGATGCGTTGCTGAAGGGGGGTTCCTGTTGTAGTGTTTGGAGATTTTGACATTTCTCTTGTGAAGCATGCTTGTCTTACCTCTTTGCACCATATACCTCGTGCCATGAATATTGCCATTGTTGCATCATATTATTCATGCACTTGTTCTACTAATGGTTATGTGCAAGAGCGGAGAACCATCATGATGGATGATGTGTTTATCTACCATGCGCATACGTTCTTTGTTTTGTTGTGTGCATGTGTAGGATACTTGGACTTCGTCTCGACTTCCACTTCACGTGAGTTGACCATTCGAGCTCTTGAGAGCGAACCACCTTCTACCACAATGATTCTACATCGCACTTGCTTGTACTTCGGCATTGTGAAGGACACACAAGGACACGCCTACAAGGTGACATCTTTCTTGAGCGTGGATATGACGGATCATACTACTTGTGTTGCTTGCACCATGAGACTTATTGTTCATCTTGGACCACTTGATTGCACACATGTTAGAGATCTTGCTTCGACTTGTCATTTTCACCATTACATGCATCATGATATATATGCCTTGTGTGTTGCATCCAATTCTTGGATTACTTGCTCCTATCATATGTTTGGTTGCAACAATGTCATCACTTCACATATGCCATGTCCAATTGATTGCTACATGCTTGCCTTGATTGCCTCACACATGATGAACAATTGATCTTTCCATTGTTTTGAGTGCCACACGATATTCACTACACCTCATGCACATTATGCTTGGATTGTCTTGCACTTGACCAATGTGTTTAGACACTTCATTTCTTTTGGTGTTGTGAATGATTCTGATGCCTACCATAGACCTTTCATTGAGCGCTTTGCCCATGCTTTCTATGACTTTGAGGTAGATGCTTATTCTATTGTCATACATATTTGCATCTCTACCTCACATTTACATGCTTGTCCCCATGATATCTTTGATTGTACTCGATTGATATGCTTACATGCCATGTCACAATCCTTTGTCACACCATATGCTTTGCATGATGACGACACTTGTTTGGTGACTCACCTCTTGAATGCTTGGTTTTGCACTAACGCTAACCACATTTGTTTTTCCAAGTGTTTGTTGTCCTTACTCCTTTTGAAGGAATCACAAGACGGTGCGACATTGGAGAGTGCCCATTTCAAGCTTCAAGATGAAAACTACTTGGTGAACGTCCACTTCTACACGGCGAAGCCATCTCTTTCCCATGGTGATTTGGTTTTCGATCCGAGGTTGGATCTTTCCCATGGGAGGGGAGATGATGCGGAGCATCCTATGGAAGTCACCATGTCAAGAGTCCGTTTGGCGAGTGACACGTGCGACATCTACTTCACATACATAAAGGTGAATCATCTCCTTTACACATGCTCACTTGACCCCTTCGAGGATGGTATACTACTTGACCCTTCTCCCGTGTGCATGCATAGGTATTGTCGGAGCTTCACGGATGTCGAGGAGGAGTGCAAGCGCCAAGGAACAACTACACCATCTGCGAGGGAAGCCTGGAAGCGACGACGGAAGAAGACGGAGTTGCTGAAGCATTAGCGGCCGGACATCCGGCCCGTGTTCCCGGACATCCGCCGCCTCAGCAACGCCCGGACATCCGGCATCCAACCGCGGAAATCCGGCGACACCTATCCAGAGAAGAACAGATTCGGCCACCGCCAGGCCGGACATCGGGCCCGTGCCCCAGACATCCGGCATCTCGCGAACAGCCGGACATCCGGCCCCCAGCCCGGACATCCGGCGCCTGCCTGCGTGCAGAGTCGGGCCAAAGGCCCATGTATCCCTCTTTGCCACTTACCCCTTCGTGGCTTAGACTATATATACTACTCCCCGTCCTCCTAGTTAGGGTTAGCGTTGGTTTAGCTCATTTGAGAGATAGAGCTACGCTCATCCATATCGGATCTACTCCACGAGAGAGACCGCAACCTCTACGGAGAAGATCCCTTTGGATTCAAGACCCCTCTTTAGGGAAGAACATCAAGACCTCCTCACGGAGAAGACCATCTACCCTTGTATCGTCCTTGGTTGATTGTGTACCATGTGAATCCTTTGTGTTCATGTATCTAGCGCATGTGTGATCATTCTTGTTGGTTTGAGTGTTCTCTTGTGTTCCCCTCGTGATTTTCCCCTCGTTTCCCTCCTCGTGTTCTCCGTGTTCATCGCGGGATCCGCTCCTTTCGTGAAAGATCATCCTATAGGGCTCTACCCTACATCAGCGATGCTCCAAAGGTAACATAGGTGATTGTGCTTCTCTTGTCCCACTAGTGGACTATTTTATGAATGATTGCTTGCATGATGTTGACACACCTATACCCATGCTTCATGCTAGTGCGACTTCTTCATGTGATGACTCACCTATTTATGATGAATATGATGACGAGCATGTCGAGTTGCCTAGTTGTGATGCTATGCTCCATAGGATATCATGTGAAAATTCTTTTGGTCACATCATGTTTGACAATCCATTAACCTTGTCATGTGCTATGAGTGAGATATCCCATATTGCATCATTTCAATCTCAACATAGTAGCTATGCATGCCCCATTCAAATAAATCCCATTTGCACTTATGGCATAGATGACGAGATTATGGTCATTGGCTTTTGTTTTTCATGTGATGATATTTCTATGCTTACTTTACATGATTTGCGCAATTCATCTACTATGCCATGCCATGATCACAATGTTCCAAATATGCATTGTTTTGGATGTTGTCAATATTATCCATGTGATGTTTCCATTAATGCTCATGAGGATACCCCCATAGTTTCCTCATACATATTAGGAGATTTTGATGCATTCCATACTTTGCATGATTCTCATAATTGCTTGCACCATATGCATTCCATGAATAATAATGCTCTAGATATTTCCCATGATGCATTAACCAATTTGAGTCTCCATTATGCTATACATAACAACAAACCTATCATGGTGGATGACATGTTTCTATATCATGCATCTCATTTATTTGAGCATTGGCTATTTTGTGCTAATCAACACTTGCACGTGCGCATCATGATGGATGATGTGTACATCTACCACACACACACAATTTTCCCTTTGGCTTTGTTTTTTGTAGGTACTCACGTATACTTGTCAACCTCTCAATCCCAAGAGTTGACGAAACGATCTCTTGAGAGCAAAGATGACTTGGGATCCCGTGAACTATCTGCCCCACCACTCTCTTTGCGCAACGACTACGCGCATCTATTTCACTTGGCTCTCACACGGATATGGGCTATATACCGCTTGTCGCTTCATGTTCATTTTACCGTGTTCACTTTGCATGCTATGCTTGCTTATATGCCTTTGCCATGCAATTGTGACCCTTGCTTGCATCTACCCATGATTCACCTTTATGCTACTCCTATGTGTATTTGCATGCTTGGTGGAGATCCTTGTTGCTATTGCCATGTGAACCATGAACCTCTTTTGCTCATATCTTGCTTCCATACTTGTGATATGTCATGTGCATTATGTATGCCCACCATTTGCACACATGACATGCTTTCCATGATTACTCCTAGTACGTTGCATCTTCACACTACTAGCTTGCTTTACTTGATCGCTATGATTGCTTGCTTTGTCGCATCACCCATGTTCCACTATTACTCGCTTTCTTGGGTTGATGACATATATGCTCTTGCCTCTCACATGATTTGTCTTGATCATTGTCTCTTGTCTCCATTAGTTGCATCCCTCATATCACCTTGTATTGAGTGTCAACTTACTATGCTTGATCATGGAGACTTGGACATATTACTTGTGATGCATGCTTGTTTCATTGAGCCTATTGTATTTGGTTGTTCTCGCATCATATGCCTCCATACTATGAAATGCTCCCTTGTCCTTTCTTATGATGAGAATGATGCATAAACTTGTTGGGTATATTACCACCCGAATGATAGGTTTTGCACTTCCTCTAACCTCATTTGGTTTGTGAGTGTTTGTCATGTTCTTTCCTTTTGAAGGATTCACAAGGTGGTACCATCACGAGACATATTGGTTATGTGAAGGCATACAAGATGCGCAACTCCAACATCCTTGGGACATTTCTAAAGGTGACCTCCTTCCCTTTGAGCCATCTTCAAACAAGCATATTGGATGGGTCATTCTTTCATTTTTGTCTCCTCCTTCTTGTCCACATGTTACATCTATTGGATGGAGGACCGACATTGGAGATGGAACCCATGGACCTTCAAGTTGAGGAGCGCTCGGACTTATTGGATGCACCTTCGAACCTCCACTTATGCCACGACATCGAGCATTGGTACTCCAACACATCCATATTTGTTGATTGTGCTCACACATGTCATGCTCGATGGACATATCATACACATCACAAATTTTTATCTTATGCATGGATTGACTCACATCATTATTGCCTTGTTGCATCTTGTATTCCCATGTCATCCATGATATATGAGCTTGTGCACTACCTTAGCAAATTTGTTGTGATCTTCCTTGATGGCATATATATACATCATGATCGTATTGCTCATCATCAATTGCATGATCGCGTACTCATATTGAGCATCCATTGCCATATTCATGCTATTGATAAACCGTCTCTCTATGACATCATTTTGCACCGTGGTTGCATTGATCACATTCACAATACATTTGTGTGCACAATGAATGCTTTTTCTCCCATGAATGCTTTGCATACCATTCCATATCTTTTGGATAAGCTTCATGCACCTTGTCATGATCAATCTTGTCACACAGACTCTTTCTTATTTGATGGACACTTTGTGTGCGCTAACCATTGTAGTTCCAAGTGTCATTTGCGTTTGCTCTTTTTGCATGTATACCACTCCGGCGACACCTTTGAGTACTTAGATTGCGCCATGTCTTTCTCTTCGTCCAACTACAAGTCCGTCCAAGACAACCGCTTCCATGGTGATGAGGTTTTAGATCCGAGGTCGGATCTTTCCCAAGGGAGGGGAGATGATGCGGAGCATCCTACGATCATCCCCATGTACACTCGAGCATACGCCATTGGACACAAGGTGAACTCGCTCCTTTCCGAACCTTCCCTTTCCGCATGCAATACATGGATGCTACTTCAAGCGCGGACCTTGTGCATACTCAGGTACACCCGAGGAGACCATGGAGAACCCAAGGACCAAGGCCAAGCGTGCGCGGAAGTGACGACAGAAGAAGAAGGAGACAGCTCCAGGACCCGGACATCCGGCCCCAGGCCCGGGCATCCAGCCGCTGTAGACGACCCCTACAGCAACAACCTCCCAGCCGCCAAGTGCTACAGGCCCCGGACATCCGGCACCTCGCCAAGTCCCGTACATCCGGCCTCGGCCCCGGAAATACGGACACCACCGAACCCGAGAGCAACAAGACCAACCCCGCCAGCCCGGACATCCGGCCCTCCGCGAACGCCCAGACATCTGGCCCGTCGCCCGGACATCTGGCCTTCCCTGCCTACGTGCAGTGCATCTGGGCCGAGGCCCATGTACCCCTTCGCCCCTTAGACTATATATACCCCCCCCCCTCCACCTACGTTCTGGGGTTAGCATTGATTTAGCTCATTTTAGAGATAGAGCATTGCTCATCCACATCGGATCTACTCCACGAGAGAGACCGCGGCCTCTGCGGAGAAGATCCCTTTCGATTCAAGACCTCCTTGCAGAGAAGAACATCAAGACCTCCTCACGGAGAAGACCGGCTACCTTTGTGTTCATGGATCTAGCGCATGTGTGATCATACTTGTTGGTTTGAGTGTTCTCTTGTGTTCCCCTTGTGATTTTCCCCTCGTTCCCCTCCTCGTGTTCTTCGTGTTCATCGTGGGATCCGCTCCTTTCGTGAAAGATCAGCCGATTAGGGTTCTACCCTACATCAAAGAAGCCTTCATGATATTGAAAGATAAGTTGACACATGCTCCTTTACTCCACCTTACTGATTTTAATAAGACTTTTGAGCTTGAATGCGATGCTAGTGGAATTGGATTAGTAGGTGTGTTATTACAAGATGGCAAACCTGTTGCATATTTTTCTGAAAAATTGAGTGGGCCTAGTATGAATTATTCTACTTATGATAAAGAATTATATGCTCTTGTTCGGACTTTAGAGACATGGCAACATTATTTATGGCCAAAAGACTTTGTTATACATTCTGATCATGAATCCTTGAAACATATTAAAATTCAAGCTAAACTGAATCGTAGACATGCTTAATGGGTTTAATTCATTGAGACTTTCCCTTATGTCATTAAACACAAGAAGGGTTAAGAAAATGTTATTGCTGATGCATTGTCTCGTCGCTATACTATGCTTTCACAACTTGACTTCAAAATATTTGGTTTGGAGACCATCAAATATCAATATGTGCATGATGTTGATTGTCAAGATGTAATGCAGAACTGTAAAGAAGGAAGAACATGGAACAAGTTTGTCGTTAATGATGGATTTGTGTTCCGTGCTAACAAGCTATGCATTCCAGCTAGCTCCATTTGTCTTTTATTGTTGCAGGAGGCGCATGGAGGAGAATTAATGGGACACTTTGGCGTGAAGAAGACGGAGGACGTACTTGCTACACATTTGTTTTGGCCAAATATGAGACGATATGTTGAGCGTTTTGTTGCTCGCTACACTACATGTCAAAAAGCTAAGTCACGACTCATTCCTCATGGTTTATATATGCCTTTGCACGTACCTAGTGTTCCTTGGGAGGATATATCTATGGACTTTGTTTTAGGTTTACCTCGAACAAAGAAGGGGAGGGATAGCATATTTGTTCTCGTGGATAGATTCTCGAAAATGGCACACTTTATACCATGTCATAAAAGCGATGATGTTGTTAATGTTGCTAATTTGTTCTTTCGTGAAATTATTCGCTTGCATGGTGTGCCAAATACTATTGTTTCAGATCGTGATACTAAATTTCTTAGCCACTTTTGGAGATGTTTATGGGCTAAGTTGGGGACTAAACTACTTTTTAGTACTACTTGTCACCCCCAAACTGATGGTGAAACTGAAGTAGTCAATAGAACATTGTCTACTATGCTTAGGGCTGTTTTAGAGAATAATAACAAAATGTGGGAAGAATGCTTGCCTCATATTGAATTTGCTTATAATCGTTCGTCGCATTCTACTACTAAGATATGCCCTTTTGAAATTATGTATGGTTTCCTACCTCGTGCACCCATTGATTTGTTACCTCTTCCATCCTCGGAGAAGCATAATTTTGATGTTAAACAACATGTTGAATTGATCTTAAAAATGCATGAGTTAACTAAGGAAAACATTGAACGTATGAATGCTAAATATAAACTTGTTGGAGATAAGGGTACAAAACATGTTGTGTTTGCACCTGGAGATCTTGTTTGGTTACATTTGCGTAAGGATAGATTTCCTGATTTGCGTAAATCAAATCTAATGCCACATGCTGATGGTCCTTTTATGGTGTTAGAGAAAATAAATGATAATGCATATAAACTCGAGTTGCCTGCAGATTTTGGGGTTAGTCCCACTTTTAGCATTACAGAGTTGAATCCTTATTTGGGTGAGGAAGGTTAGCTTCCGTTGAGGACGACTTCACTTCAACAAGGGGAGGATGATGAGGACATCAATACCATTGTTACACCCACAGCACCTGCTGCTATACATACTAGACCAATTACTAGAGCTCGCGCATGCCAATTAAATTATTAGGTACTTCCGTTTATTGGTAATGATTCTAATGTTCATGAGAATATGATGCTGCCTAAATTGGATACATTTGTTTTGCTTACAAATGAAGGGCCTGGCATGGATAAGAGGGATGAACACTGGAGCAAGACCAAGCTTGGAGATGATGGCATGTGCAAGGGGAACAAGAACGGAGTTACAAGTAATGATTTCAGGACATTGAAGCCACCATATGGAGTGCATGAAGCCTTGGACGAAATATACAAGATGCCACTTCATAAATTTCATCCAGAGGCTATTCTAGGTGCTGCGTCACCTTATTATTGGGCCAGGCCCATGTAATTTTGAAATACTTAAGTATAAGTTGTTTTTAGAGTTGGTATGTGTGGGGAAACAAGAGTTAGGGTTGGTTTCGGACCCCTCCTCCAAGGGCCACCAAATCCCCCCTCTTCCTCCATATATATAGCCCTTAGGGCATCGTTTATACTTTGGGCTTTGTTTAGATTAAAAGTTCGCCATAGCTGGAACTTCGCGTATTTTGTTTGTGTTCAACGACCAGACAAAGACGTCACAGAACCCCACCTTCATCAATAAAGCTTTCATCTTATATTCACAATATCCAGATTGCATGTAACGCCCTGGTCACCCATCCTGAAACTACTCCAAGCTGAGCACGCTTAACTTTGGAGTTCTGTCTGAATGGGCTCCTGGAAAAGAAGGAATTCCTTATTGATATGAGTAGTTTATCATCCCCAATAAGCCAGACTATCACATACACGCCCACTCAGAGGAACCGACGTCCTCGTCGGGCCCCAGGAATGTTCCCTCTTGGCACATACGTCTGTGCATCCAGCCTGGCACATGTGCCATGCCATGTGCCACGACGTGTCACAAACGTCATGCACAACATGACCGCGCACTTATCCGCAAACATCCGTGTAACCGTGAGGGTCGGCTCTGATACCAACTTGTAATGCCCTGGACACACCCGCTGGTGGTCGTTACACCTGGCGGTATCTAGACTGGCCTCACAGATCAATACTAGTCTTTTCTGCGCACTTTCTCCTCACTCGTGCGCACCTGGGAGCAACTTCCCGATCGGTCACCAATCCTGAAACTACTCCAAGCTGAGCACGCTTAACTTTGGAGTTATGTCCGAATGGGCTCCCAGAAAAGAAGGAATTCCTTATTGATATGAGTAGTCTGTCATCACTAATAAGCCAGGCTATCACATACACCCCCACTCAGAGGAACTCGACTGGCCGGTGAGGAGGCATACCCGGAAGCTCTTCAGGAAAGACATCTTGATACTCACAAACAGCTGGGATCTGAGAAATAGCATCTAACTCGCCTTTCTCATTGAGAGAGAACAACTAAATGGTTTCATCACGAGTGGCAAAGATGATCACATCATCAGAAGGATGCGTCAATTTAATCTCCTTGGCAGCACAATCAAGAAAGGCCTTGTGCTTAGAAAGCCAATCCATGCCGAGAATTAGATCAATATCAGAGTGGCCAAGAACAAATGGGGAAGCCAGGAATTTATACTTGCCCATCTTGATGGTAACATCAGGAATCATCGTGGTAGCCCTCATAGACAAGCCCGGAGAAACAACTCCCATAGGTTTTTTCAACATCTCTGAAATGACATGTACATCTGTCTGTCCACCACCAATCCGAGTCCACATATACATCTGCCTGTCCACCACCAATCCGAGTTCTTTTCATATTAGGTTTGTTTTCGAGATCCATCTAGTTTTCATTTTGTGTTTCCTTGCCTGAGTAGGTCTCGGGAAAAAAAAGAGTCTGGAGACCCCCGGGCAGTTTTTAGGCCAAAATTTTGGCGACCGAAAATATTTTTCCCTATCCTATTTTTAGGTCCCACGGAGCATTTTGAGACACTCGCCATCATAGTGATTTTTTGTCGCACTTTTTCGTCGTCGTTGCCCTGATTTCTGAAAAAAAAAGTCAAAAAAAAAATCCGTGCCCATCCTGTCAGTTTGACGAGGGAAGAGTTTTGAGACACTCGCCATTATAGTGATTTTTCGTAGAAAAAAAGAGGAGCGCAAAAAAAGGAGTGCCAAGAAAAACAGAGCGAATAAAAAATTCCAGAGTGTGCTTTTCCCTTGTTTACGTGCAGCGCCGTGATCTTGTTAGTGTTCTAGGCTCGCGTCTCTAGTACGGTCTAGCCTAGGACCAGCACAGTACCATCGTTGAGCGTTTATTCAACTTTGCATATCTGAATTGATTATTGCTGACCCCTTTTGCTACCATATTATAAGCCTTCCCAGCTCCACATACATCTACGTCGTGCGTTTCACTCTCCCTGGTAATCGCTCTATCCAAGCTTTGAGAGTTTTGACTACAACGGTTCTTGTTCACCACCTGCTGCTGGGTGAGAACTGGTAAGAATTTGAGATACCCTTGCTGGATTTGTGACTATCCACCACTTACTATTATTCTGTAGGATCATATTCTTGTGTGTTTCTATTGCTGCTAACCAAGGCAGGATCACAATCCGACGAGACTGACTGGGAGAACATGACAAACAAAGAGTTACATGATAAGTTTCAGCAAATGATGAGTGGACAGGTGGAAGATGTGCTAAATAGATTTGAAGAGGCCATGGAGAAGATAGATGGCATTGAGAAGGTGTTCGAAACAAAGCTCGATCACAAGTTTAATGAATTGCTCGCGCATCCTCCACCGCCTGCTGCACCTGTCGCACCTCTATAACAACAACAACATCGTCTTCCAAATCAAGTGGAACGAGCACAACGCGTTCCCATTGAGCCTGGTCAAACTTCTGGTGCTACTGTACCTACTGTTGATGTTTCTGTCGCTCCTGATGCTACTGCAGAGGTGGAGGACCATTATGAGGATGAGGTTGATCAAAATCAGAACTACGTCCAACCACCAGCACCACCACCACCAGGTCGTCCTCATGCATATCATCGCGACGGTAGGGCTGCACCACCACCTGAGGTACGAGATCATGACCATCTTCCTAAACTGAAATTGAATATTCCACCATTTGAGGGTACATATGTTCCTGATATATATCTTACCTGGGAGTTAGAAACTGAACAATGTTTTACATGTTTACAATATCCTGAGGAGAGACGTGTTCCTGCTGCTATTTGTGCTTTCACTAGTTTTGCATTTGTTTGGTGGTCTGAACATTGTAGATTATATCCCATTCCAGCTACTTGGGCTGCTTTGAAAGCTGCTATGCGTACTCGTTGGGTTCCACCTTATTATCAACGTGAATTACTTCAAAAATTGCAGCGCTTACGACAAGGAAAAAATTCTGTAGAAGAATATTATCAGGAATTACAAACTGGCATGATTAGATGTGGTATTGTTGAGGAGAATGAAGCTATGCATGCACGTTTTATGGGTGGATTAAATAAAGAGATTCCGACCATTCTAGAGTATAAGGAGTATACTAATATCACTCGTTTATTCCATCTTGCTTGTAAAGTTGAACGTGAAGTGCAGGATCGACAGGCATTGCCGCGAATTAAATTTTCTGCGGGTCGATCTTCACCATGGACACTACGTGCATCCTCTACTTCCACTGCACCAGCACCTCCATCAGGTGCCACCTCAAGCCATGATACAAGAAAGCAGGCACAACCACCACTATCTGCCAAGAGCACACCTGCCGGGCCTGCGCAGAGCTCTTCTTCCATGGCATCAATAGGGCACACAAGTGATATTATTTGTCGTTGTTGTAAGGGAAGAGAACATTTTGTGAGAGAATGCAAATCGCGACGTGTGATGATTGCTACTGAGGATGGTGGGTATGAGTCCGCTAGTGACTATGATGAGGACACTTTGGCTATTATTACACATGAAGAACACGGTGGAGATGATTCTGATAATGAGACCCAATACATGGCTGCTGAAGATGCTGACAGGTATGAATGTTTAGTTGCTCAACGTGTTTTGAGTGTGCAGGTTACACAAGCTGAGCAAAATTAGAGGCATAATTTGTTCTATACAAAGGGAGTTGTGAAGGAACGTTCTGTTCGCATCATCATAGATGGAGGGAGCTGCAACAACTTGGCTAGCATGGATATGGTGGAGAAGCTATCTCTCACCACAAGACCACATCCACATCCTTACTACATCCAATGGTTCAACAACAGCGGCAAGGTTAAGGTAACATGTACTCTTCATGTGCATTTTAGTATCTCTACATATGCTGATTACGTTGATTGTGATGTGGTACCTATGCAAGCATGTTCCTTATTACTTGGTAGACCATGGCAATTTGATAAAAAAAATTGTACACCATGGTAGAAACAATCAGTATACTCTTGTTCATAAGGATAAAAATATTACTTTGCTTCCTATGACTCCTGATTCCATTTTGAAAGATAATATTAATATAGCTAATAAAGCAAAACAGGAGAAAAATAAGAGTGAAAATCAGATTGTGGCAAAAGAATTTGAGCAACAAATGAAGCCTAATAATAAACCATCTAGTGTTGTTTCTGAAATTAAATTGAAAAGTGCATGTTTACTTGCCACCAAATCTGATATTGATGATCTAGATTTTAGCAAATCTGTTTGTTATGCTTTTGTGTGCAAAGAGGCATTATTTTCATTCGAGGACGTGCCTTTCTCTTTGCCTCCTGCTGTCACTAATATTTTGCAGGAGTTCGCTGACGTCTTTCCACAAGAGGTGCCACTGGGATTACCACCTATTAAAGGGATTGAGCACCAAATTGACTTAATTCCCGGTGCATCATTACCCAACCGTGCACCATACCGTACCAATCCAGAGGAGAAGAAGGATATTACGCGTCAAGTACAAGAGCTACTCGACAACGATTATATACGCGAATCCCTTAGTCCTTGTGTTGTTCCTATCATTTTAGTGCCGAAAAAGGATGGTACGTCGCGTATGTGCGTTGATTGTAGAGGCATTAATAATATTACTATTCGTTATCGTCATCCTATTCCTAGGCTAGATGATTTGCTTGATGAATTGAGTGGCTCTACAATATTCTTCAAAGTTGATTTGCATAGTGGATACCATCAAATTCGTATGGCTTTCCTCCATTTCTATGGGTCGCGTCCTACAGTCAACGTGTGCTCTGATACCATCTTGTAGCGACCCGACTCGGTAAGAGTCGAAGTCTTTGTGCTTACCGTGCTAGTCCCTGGATCGACTTGCTAGCACACACAGTACTCGATGAAATAACAGAAATAACACACATCTCTTTATTACATCGATAGTCCAGGAGCAATACATTTATTACAAAATAGGGCATAAAGCCAATAAGAAAATACTGCGGAAGCAAAGAAGTAAATGAGTCCAACTCCACGAGCAAGGTTGAGTGTAGAACTTCGACCTATCGCACCTTAATCCTCGTCGGATATATCGGCAACGTGATAAGTTGCAGCCAAATGGGTCAGTACATTGAATATACTGGCAAGTCACATCATCGTGTAATGAACCTACTTTTACATGCAGTTTGGCTAGTGGAAAGCTCTAAGCTTAGCTTTTTTGCATAAAGCTAGTTTTTCCCTATTAGAAAAGATTGTTATTCTACTACTACACATTTGCATAGGATGAGTTGGCAAATCCAACTCCATCCGTCCCCAAGTTTCATTTAAAACCCAACTGTCTAATTAAAGGTGATGAGATCTCCCGACATTTCCACTACTAGATGCTCAAGTTGTCCGTAACCGGGGACACGGCTAATCGATTAGGTTGAAAACTCTGCAGAGGTTGTGCACTTTTCCCCACAAGACTCGACCACCTCCATGATCGGAAGATCGAGACATAGCCTTTCGAAAATGTTCCCCCTTAACCCACGGATAGGCCGGTACACCTACATCATTCTACATCTGCTAGCCCATCCCGGAAGGGGGCACACTAACTACTCAGCTAAGCCAGAGCCCATATTGGCATGTGGCTGCACACGTAAGCTTCTAGACATGATAATACGATTGATCTCTTTGAGCCTGAGCGGATGGTCCACTAGTGGTGCACCACCATGGATTTCCCATGTGTGCCCCACTGTACTTCGCCACCATTCCCACAAGTTTCCGCCCAGGTAGTTCATTTTCTTAACTTAGGTCTTATTTACTACATTGTCACTCATCTCTCACAATGATCACTCCCCAACCCACGTCTACTTAGCATAGAACCATAAAGTAAAATGATGGTGACAAAGTTATATGGTTCAAACCTACCTCAATGAACTACTGGGTGAAAAGCAAATTCATGTGGCACCAGTTTCCTACCATGCAGTCCTACCGCAAAGAACTAAGTGCATAATAAAATCATAGGTAATGAAACATGATCAAGATGCAACTTGCCTTGGTACTGCTGGTTGAATTCTAAAGACTGGTAATATTCTGCTTCGCACTCCGGGCAATCTATCGCAAGGAAGAATAAACAAACATAAGCAACAATCCAGAGACCAAAAGAACATGCATAGCAAAAAGTCTCGGAAAAGCCAAATGAACACACAACACCACTACAGAAATATACTAAGTGCAAAACCACATAGTCCTATGGTTCAAGGAGTGGTGTGAAGTATAGTGCTTACTATGCATACTAGTAAAAATATTAAAGGGCAGAATATAGTGTGTGAAAATTATTGTGACAAAGGTCCAGGTGATAGGGCTTAGCTACGGTGACAGCATGCAAAAGGAATCAACTTAATCGGAGCTACGGTTTGGGAGATATGGCTATTTGAAGTTTGAATTCGAATCTGAATAAATTCAAATTTGAATCTAACAAAAGTTTGCAAAAGCTATGCTACTGGATAGATCTAAACAATATGAAGAATTTGCCGCTGGTTTCATCAAATTTGGATCTACGGTTAAAAAGTTATGGCAAATCTAAGATCAGGGACTAATCTGCTATTTACAGGGACTAAACAATGAAGAAAACTATCACAAACAGGTCCCTGGCCACGTGGCGGCTCCTGGCTGGCCGAGCAGCGTCCGCTGCGGAGGCTATACGGCGAACGGCCGCTAAATAAGAAAAACGGCGGCGGCGGCTAACTAAATAAAACCGACGCTCGGTTTAAATAAAACTGCATGGTCTAAAAGAAACCGACCGGTAGTTTTTAAATAAAAACCGTGGTTAACCGCGTACCGGTTCAACAAAAAAAAACAACTAACCTAATCCAATCTAGGCCGTTGGTGACCGGTCTAACGGGCGAGGGCGGGGCGGCGGCTTACAGCGGGTGGTGGTGGCCGGCGACGAGCAGAGGACGGCGGCGGCGGCTTGGGTCGAACGGGGCGGCGGCTACGGCGGGTCCCGGCGTCGGGGAAGAAGATGGGGAGGTGTGGCGCGGCTCGGGCGTCGCGAAGGTGGTGTCGGCGTGCGTCGGCGACGTCCGGATGGGGCGGGGCGAAGACGGCGGCCTTCGGAGCTCCGGCGACTCCGGCGTCGACGGTGCGGCGGCTCCGACGGTACCTAGGGGCAAAAAGCGTGTCAAAACGATGCGCATTGTCGCGGGGATCCAAATGACAAAGGAAGGAGTGCTAGGGGGTGCCACAGACGACGAAATGGACGATGGAGTGGCGCGGCTCCGGCGAGATGCAAACGACGACAGCGAACAGCAGAGGCGGCGTGGGAAGCAGCAAGATGGCGAGGATGGAAGAGGGGGTCCTGGCCTTTATATAGGCGAGGGCAGAGGGCTCGAGGGCCGTGGATATGCTCTATCCGAGCGCGAGGCAGCCGGCGGTTGCGGGCGGCGAGGCGCGGATGTTTATCTTGCGCCATCCGGGAGGTTGGGGACGAGCTGACGAGGCGGGGCCCGCCTGGCAGTGGCAGCGGCGGTAGCGAGCGAGAGGGAGGCGCGAGCGGTCGACCGATGCGGGGGTTTCGGGCGCTAGGGCGCTGGCCTTGGGCCAAATGGCCAGCTGGGCCGGCTAGCCTGGTGTGGCTGGCTGAGCGCGCGCGTCCCTAGGCCGAACTGGTTTTGGTCCAGGCGGGTGAGTGCGTGTTTTTTAACTTAAGACTAAAATATCCCTAAACAATTCAAATGAATTTATAAAAACACCACAATAATTCTAAAATAACTATGTAATATTTAGAGCCTAATGAACATTAACTTAAGCACAGAACATTTTTGAAAATGTTTTCCTAATGCAATTAATGCACCTTTTACAAATAAAATAAATACCAATAAACTCCAAAACTTCAAATAATATTCAAAATAAAATTTCCCACTCTTTTTATATTTTGAGGAAGTCATCTTATCCCCTCTCATTTGTTTTTCTCGAGTGGAAAAACTATTATTTGAATATTTCAAAAACTCCAAAATGCAAAGAAATATGATATGCATTGAATGATTCTATTAACATCCAAATTTAATAAAAATTGGGATGTTACAAACCTACCCCCTTAAGATGAATCTCGTCCTCGAGATTCGGGTTGGCCAGCAAAAAGTGTGGATGGTCCTGTCTAAGATCTTCCTCTCGTTCCCAAGTAGCTTCCTCCTCGGTGTGGTGACTCCACTGAACCTTGCAGAACTTGATGATCTTGGTACGAGTGATTCTCTCTGAAGTCTCAAGAATCTTAATAGGCTTCTCCTCATAAGTCAGATCATTCTCCAACTGAATTGCCTCGAGTGGCACTGTATCTCTCAAGGGAATGTCCGCCATCTCTGCATGACACTTCTTCAGCTGGGAAACATGAAACACATCATGAACTCCCGACAAAGCCTCTGGTAATTCCAACTGGTATGCAACCTCTCCTCTACGTTCCAGAACTTTGTATGGTCCCACAAATCGTGGTGCTAACTTCCCTTTGACTCCAAATCTTTTAATACCTCAAAGTGGAGACACTCGAAGATATGCTCTATCTCCCACTTCATAGATCACTTCCTTGCGTTTAGCATCGGCATAACTTTTCTGCCTTGACTGGGCTATCTTAAGTCTGTCACGAATCAATTTGACCTTCTCCTCAGAATCACTGATCAAGGCAGGTCCAAACAACTTGCGATCTCCAACTCCATCCCACATCAAAGGTGTCCTGCATTTCCTTCCATACAATGCCTCGAAAGGGGCCATCTGCAAACTGGCTTGGTAGCTGTTGTTGTATGAGAACTCTGCGTAGGGTAAGTTATCATCCCAACTAGACCCATAGTCTAGCGCACACGCTCTCAACATGTCCTCTAGAATCTGATTGACTCTCTCTGTCTGCCCATCAGTCTGTGGGTGGAAGGTTGTACTGAACTCTAGCCTGGTACCCAAAGTTTCGTGTAACTATTTCCAAAACTTTGAGGTAAACTATGTTCCTCTATCCGATACGATGCTCCTTGGAACTCCATGCAGACATACGATCCTGGTCATATATATCTTTGCCAGCTTAGCACTTGTATAGGTGGTCTTTACTGGAATGAAGTGAGCAACCTTGGTCAAACGATCCACTATCACCCAAATGGAATCATAACCTGAACGGGTCCTGGGTAACCCCGTGATAAAGTCCATACCAAGTTTATCCCATTTCCAATCAGGTATCGGCAACGGCTGAAGTAATCCTGCTGGTTTCTGATGTTCTGCCTTTACTCTCTGACATACATCACATATTGCCACATACTCGGCAATTTCTCGCTTCATACCGGCCCACCAAAAACTTTCCTTCAAGTCCAAATACATCTTGGTATTGCCTGGGTGTATCGAATATGGTGAGTCGTGAGCCTCCTGAAGAATCAACTTCCTGATCTCCGGGTCATTGGGTACACAAATCCGTTGCTCAAACCATATGGTTCCATGTTCATCCTCACGGAATCCTTCTGCTTTCCCTTTGCTCATCATTTCTTTGATCTCAGCAATACCTTGGTCCAACTTCTGGGCTTCTCTGATTCTTACCAACAAGGTGGAATGCACCTCGAGTGCGGCAACATAACCTCTTGGAACTATTTCCAATTGAAGGTCTCTAAGCTCATCACATAACTCCTGAGGTAAACCTCCTGCTGTAAGGGTATTAACATAACTCTTACGGCTCAAGGCATCTGCCACAACGTTGGCTTTTCCTGGATGATAATGCAGACTCATGTCATAATCCTTTATAAGTTCCAACCATCTCCTTTGCCTGAGATTCAACTCTTTCTGCGTGAAGATATACTTCAAACTCTTGTGATCCGTGTAAACATCACAACGATTCCCAATAAGATAGTGTCTCCATGTCTTGAGTGCATGCACTACGGCTGCCAACTCCAAATCATGCGTGGCATAGTTCAACTCATGAGGTCGAAGCTGTCGTGAAGCATAAGCTACAACCTTCCCCTCTTGCATAAGAACACCTCCAAGTCCCTGACGTGAAGCATCACAATACACCTGAAAGTCCTTGTGTACGTCAGGCAGGACTAACACTGGGGCTGTAACCAAACGCTTCTTCAACTCTTGAAAGCTGGCTTCACACTCTTCAGTCCAAACGAACTTGGTGTCCTTTTTCAACAATGATGTCATGGGCCTGACAATCTTGGAGAAATTTTCAATAAATCTCCGGTAATATCCTGCAAGCCCAAGAAAACTACAAATCTCGCCAACTGTGGTGGGTGCATTCCATTCCGTGACTGACTCTACCTTGGTAGGGTCCACTGCAATCCCTTCACCTGACACTACATGTCCAAGGAATCCGACTTCCTTCAGCCAAAACTCACACTTGCTGAACTTGGCATAAAGTTGATGTTCTCTGAGCTTCTCCAAAACTAAGCGCAGATGTTCAGCGTGTTCCTCCTCATTCTTGGAGTAAACCAATATGTCATCAATGAATACCACAACAAACTTATCCAGGAACTCCATGAATACTTTGTTCATCATGTTCATAAAATAGGCAGGGGCATTAGTCAAACCAAAGGACATGACTGTATACTCATAAAGCCCATACCTTGTGGTAAAAGCTGTCTTGGGTATATCCTTCTCACGAATCTTCAACTGGTGATAACCCGATCGAAGATCGATCTTGGAGAAAACACTAGCTCCTTCTAGCTGGTCAAACAAGTCATTGATCATCGGTAGGGGATACTTGTTCTTGATGGTCACCTCATTCAAAGAGCGGTAATCCACACACATTCTCAAGGTTCCATCCTTCTTCTCCACTAAAAGTACTGGGGCTCCCCAAGGTGATGAACTCGGGCGAATATACCCTTTCTCTAGTAACTCCTTAATCTGTTTCTTGACTTCCTCCAAATCATTAGCAGGCATTCGATACGGCCTCTTGGAGATAGGCCCTGTGCCTGGCAGCAACTCAATCAAAAACTCAATCTCCCGATCTGGCGGCATACCCGGTAACTCATCCGGAAATACATCGGGATAATCCTTCACCACTGGTACTTCTTCCTGGACAACTCCCGTAAGAGAGTTCACCTGAGTCCTCTTAGGCTTAAGCCTGGATACGTACTTGATCCTCTTCTTCTCCGGGGTGGTGAGAAAAATCGATCTACTAGCACAATCAATGTTTCCCTCATACTTGGACATCCAATCCATCCCTAGGATTACATCCAACCCTTGCGATTCTAGTATAATCATATCTGTGGGAAAAACATGTCCCCCTATGTTCAAAGGCAATTGGAAACATCCCTGACTAGCCATAGACTCGGCTCCTGGGGAACTCACTAGAATGGGTGCCTTAAGAGCTATGGTAGGCAACTTATGTTTATCCACAAATCCCCTTGATATGAATGAATGCGATGCACCAGTGTCAAAAAGAATGAGTGCTGGAAATGAATTAACCAAGAACTTACCAATCACTGCGTCAGGCTGCTCATAAACCTCTTCCACATTGACATGATTCACATGTCCCTTAGTGAAAGGATTGGGCTTCTTGCCTCCAGAATTCCCATTGCCATTTCCATTTCCATTCTGCGCCTCAGGGCACTCATTGGAGTAGTGACCTGTCTTCTTGCACTTGAAGCAGGTGATGTGACTCAGGTCCTTCTTCATCGGTGTGGAAGAATTGAAATGCTGCTGATTGCCATTTCCTCCATTACCATTGCCCTGCTTGTGACCATGGTGGTTGTGTCCATTCCCTCCATGATGAATGTGGCCCCCATGGTTATGGTGATTCCCTCCAAACTTGCTAGTGCCTGATCCAGAACTCCCTGAGTACGGGCTGTAGCGGGGTTTCTGTTGAACTCCCGAGTTATACTTCCCGTGACCGTACTTCCTCTTACGATTCTCCATCTGCTGGTGCTTGCCTTCAAGAATGATAGCCTTATCAACCAGCTCCTGATAGTCCGAAAATGTTGCCACAGTCAACTGAACTCCCAACTCATCGTTCAGTCCCTCCAGAAACTTCTCCTGCTTGGCTGCATCGGTGGCCACGTCCTCTGGGGCGTAACGGGCCAACTTACTGAACTCATCAACATACTGAGATACCGTGCGTCCTCCCTGGCGCAAGCTGCGGAACTCCTTCTTCTTCAGACTCATGGCTCCAGCTGAAACATGAGCAGTGCGGAACACCCGCTGGAACTGATCCCAAGTCACATTCTCCATGGGGTATGTGGTGGTGTAGTTCTCCCACCAAGCAGCTGCCGGTCCATCCAGCTGGTGGGCAGCAAACTTCACCTTCTCCGCATCATTGCATCCTGCCGTGGCCAGCTCCCTTCCTATCTTGCGGAGCCAGTCATCTGCAACGATCGGCTCCATGCTGCTGGAGAACACGAGTGGGTTCAACCTCAGAAAACGGGTAAGACTGTCAACCGGGGGTGGCGGCGGTGGGTTGTTGTTGTGGTGCTGGTTCTGAATGAGCATCTGCATAAGGGCATTCTGTTGTTGGATCAATTGCATAAGATCCAGCAGAAAGTTGAATCCGGGGTCACGTCTTGGAGGCATCTGATGGGTTTCAGAGTGGATGAGGAGTTAGAATAGAACAAGGCCTAGCGAGTAAAATCACACTACCCATATGCACATGATAGCAATAAAACTTCAAATCACTCCAATTCAATTTCAAACAAAGAGGTTCACATGAATAACCAAACCTAAGGTAAGCCATGTCACAAGATTTGACAAGGTCTTACAAATGAAATAAAACTAATCGGATAACAAAATCGAATTTCTAAACTCTCATGGTGGTATAAAATCTAACTCTCATCAGATGAGGACCAGTCAACCATGTCGACATCGGGTGTCCTTGCATCGCTCTCCGTGTCGTCATCTCCGAGCTCATCATTTTGGTCTCTCTCCTGGCTGACATAGGCACCATACGAGTGATCCTCCTGGATGTTTTCTCCCTCATCCAGCTTCTCCTCGGCCTCCTCGAGCTCAAGCTTCAGGTCGTCTATCTTCTCCTGCAGTGCGTCCAGCTCTCCTTCGTGCTCGATGCGAGCGTCCTGGAGCTCCTCCTCTAGCTCGGCCTTGCGGGTCATGAGGTTCTTGATGACGACCATGTTGTCGGACAGCTCCAGCTCCATCATACGAATGTGCTCCTCCATGTCCTGGATATGGGATGCTATCGTCTCGTCCTCCAGGGTACGCACCACATCTCCATTTGCGTCGCGGCGTCCGTACATCACGAAGGAGGTCCTCTTGAGGTCTTCGTCATACACCTCCCGAATGCGTCCGAGAGCAATGTGAGCAGCGATACCCCTGCCCAAGCCCCATGTTGCGGTATCCACATGGAAATCAATGGGCTTGGTGCGGTTTCCGAGGATGCGTCCGGGGATATGAGCATCGATCCTCCAACGTGTCTCCTCGGGCAGGGTGGCGGTGAAGGTTCCAGTGAATGTGGGAAGCCCAATCTTCAGGTGCTTCGTGATCTTCACCAGCTGCCTTCCAAAGGGCATGGTCTCATCGGGCTGCTCGAACTCAACAAGGGCGGACGACATCTACATTTTGAAAAAGAGAAGAAATTAGTATTGAAGTAGAGAAGGTACGAGACCAAAGGATATATATGGAAAATGAAAACTATAGTTTTTATCCTATGGCTTTTCTCCATTTCTATGGGTCGCGTCCTACAGTCAACGTGTGCTCTGATACCATCTTGTAGCGACCTGACTCAGTAAGAGTCGAAGTCTCTATGCTTACCATGCTAGTCCCTGGATCGACTTGCTAGCACACACAGTACTCGATGAAATAACAGAAATAACACACATCTCTTTATTACATCGATAGTCCAGGAGCAATACATTTATTACAAAATAGGGCATAAAGCCAATAAGCAAATACTGCGGAAGCAAAGAAGTAAATGAGTCCAACTCCACGAGCAAGGTTGAGTGTAGAACATCGACCTATCGCACCTTAATCCTCGTCGGATATATCTGCAACGTGATAAGTTGCAGCCAAATGGGTCAGTACATTGAATGTACTGGCAAGTCACATCATAGTGTAATGAACCTACTTTTACATGCAGTTTGGCTGGTGGAAAGCTCTAAGTTTAGTTTTTTGCATAAAGCTAGTTTTTCCCTATTAGAAAAGATTGTTATTCTACTACTACACATTTGCATAGGATGAGTTGGCAAATCCAACTCCATCCGTCCCCAAGTTTCATTTAAAACCCAACTGTTTAATTAAAGGTGAGGAGATCTCCCGACATTTCCACTACTAGATGCTCAAGTTGTCCGTAACCGGGGACACGGCTAATCGATTAGGTTGAAAACTCTGCAGAGGTTGTGCACTTTTCCCCACAAGACTCGACCACCTCCATGATCGGAAGATCGAGACATAGCCTTTCGAAAATGTTCCCCCTTAACCCACGGATAGGCCGGTACACCTACATCATTCTACATCTGCTAGCCCATCCCGGAAGGGGGCACACTAACTACTCAGCTAAGCCAGAGCCCATATTGGCATGTGGCTGCACACGTAAGCTTCTAGACATGAGAATACGATTGATCTCTTTGAGCCTGAGCGGACGGTCCACTAGTGGTGCACCACCATGGATTTCCCATGTGTGCCCCACTGTACTTCGCCACCATTCCCACAAGTTTCCGCCCAGGTAGTTCATTTTCTTAACTTAGGTCTTATTTACTACATTGTCACTCATCTCTCACAATGATCACTCCCCAGTCCATGTCTACTTAGCATAGCAACATAAAGTAAAACGATGGTGACAAAGTTATATGGTTCAGACCTACCTCAATGAACTACTGGGTGAAAAGCAAAGTCATGTGGCACCAGTTTCCTACCATGCAGTCCTACCGCAAAGAACTAAGTGCATAATAAAAACATAGGTAATGAAACATGATCAAGATGCAACTTGCCTTGGTACTGTTGGTTGAATTCTAAAGACTAATAATATTCTGCTTCGCACTCCGGGCAATCTATCGCAAGGAAGAATAAACAAACATAAGCAACAATCCAGAGACCAAAAGAACATGCATAGCAAAAAGTCTCGGAAAAACCAAATGAACATACAACACACTAAGCTACTACAGAAATATACTAAGTGCAAAACCACATAGTCCTATGGTTCAAGGAGTGGTGTGAAGTATAGTGCTTACTATGCATACTAGTAAAAATATTAAAGGGCAGAATCTAGTGTGTGAAAATTATTGTGACAAAGGTCCAGGTGATAGGGCTTAGCTACGGTGACAGCATGCAAAAGGAATCAACTTAATCGGAGCTACGGTTTGGGAGATATGGCTATTTGAAGTTTGAATTCGAATCTCAATAAATTCAAATTTGAATCTAACAAAAGTTTGCAAAAGCTATGCTACTAGATAGATCTAAACAATACGAAGAATTTGCCGCTGGTTTCATCAAATTTGGATCTACGGTTAAAAAGTTATGGCAAATCTAAGATCAGGGACTAATCTGCTATTTACAGGGACTAAATAGGTCCCTGGCCACGTGGCGGCTCCTGGCTGGCCGAGCAGCGTCCGCTGCGGAGGCTATACGGCGAACGGCCGCTAAATAAGAAAAACAGCGGCGGCGGCTAACTAAGTAAAACCGATGCTTGGTTTAAATAAAACCGCACGGTCTAAAAGAAACCGACCGGTAGTTTTTAAATAAAAACCGCGGTTAACCGCGTACCGGTTCAACAAAAAAACAACTAACCTAATCTAATCTAGGCCGTTGGTGAGCGATCTAACGGGCGAGGGCGGGGCGGCGGCTTACAGCGGGTGGTGGTGGCCGGCGACAAGGAGAGGACGGCGGCGGCGGCTCGGGTCGAACGGGGCGGCGGCTACGGCGGGTCCCGGCGTCGGGGAAGAAGACGGGGAGGTGCGGCGCGGCTCGGGCATCGCGAAGGTGGTGTCGGCGTGCGTCGGCGACGTCCGGACGGAGCGGGGCGAAGACGGCGGCCTTCGGAGCTCCGGCGACTCCGGTGTCGACGGTGCGGCGGCTCTGACGGTACCTAGGGGCAAAAAGCGTGTCAAAACGATGCGCATTGTCACGGGGATCCAAATGACAAAGGAAGGAGGGCTAGGGGGTGCCACAGACGATGAAATGGACGACGGAGTGGCGCGGCTCCGGCGAGATGCAAACGGCGACGGCGAGCAGCAGAGGCGGCGTGGGAAGCAGCAAGATGGCGAGGATGGAAGAGGGGGTCCTGGCCTTTATATAGGCGAGGGCAAAGGGCTCGGGGGCCACGGATATGCTCTATCCGAGCACGAGGCGGCCGGTGGTTGCGGGCGGCGAGGCGCGGATGTTTATCCCGCGCCGTGCGGGAGGTTGGGGACGAGCTGACAAGGCAGGGCCCGCCTGGCAGTGGCAGCGGCGGTAGCGAGCGAGAGGGAGGCGCGAGCGGTCGACCGATGCGGGGGTTTCGGGCGCTGGGGCGCTGGGGCGCTGGCCTTGGGCCAACTGGCCAGCTAGGCCGGCTGGCCTGGCGCGGCTGGCTGAGCGCACGCGTCCCTGGGCCGAACTGGTTTCGGTCCAGGCGGGTGAGTGCGTGTGTTTTTTTAACTTAAGACTAAAATGTCCCTAAACAATTCAAATGAATTTATAAAAACACCACAATAATTCTAAAATAACTATGTAATATTTAGAGCCTAATGAACATTAACTTAAGCACAGAACATTTTTCAAAATGTTTTCCTAATGCAATTAATGCACCTTTTGCAAATAAAAAAATACCAGTAAACTCCAAAACTTCAAATAATACTCAAAATAAAATTTCCCACTCTTTTTTTTTATTTTGAGGAAGTCATCTTATCCCCTCTCATTTGTTTTTTTCTCAGGTGGAAAACTATCATTTGAATATTTCAAAAACTCCAAAATGCAAAGAAATATGATATGCTTTGAATGATTCTATTAACATCCAAATTTCATAAAAATTGGGATGTTACAATATAGCCCTTAGGGCATCGTTTATACTTTGGGTTTTGTTTAGATTAAAAGTTTGCCATAGCTGGAACTTCGCGTATTTTGTTTGTGTTCAACGACCAGACAAAGACGTCACAGAACCCCACCTTCATCAATAAAGCTTTCATCTTATATTCGCAATATCCAGATTGCATGTAACGCCCTGGTCACCCATCCTGAAACTACTCCAAGCTGAGCACACTTAACTTTGGAGTTATGTCCGAATGGGCTCTGGAAAAGAAGGAATTCATTATTGATATGAGTAGTTTATCATCCCCAATAAGCCATACTATCACATACACGCCCACTCAGAGGAACCGACGTCCTCGTCGGGCCCCAGGAATGTTCCCTCTTGGCACATACGTCTGTGCATCCAGCCTGGCACATGTGCCATGCCGTGTGCCACGACGGGTCACAAACGTCATGCACAACATGATCGTGCACTTGTCCGCAAACATCCGTGTAACTGCGAGGGTCGGCTCTGATACCAACTTGTAATGCCCTGGACACACCCGCCGGTGGTCGTTACACCTGGCGGTATCTAGACTGGCCTCACAGATCAATACTAGTCTTTTCTGCGCACTTTCTCCTCACTCGTGCGCACCTGGGAGCAACTTCCCGATCGGTCACCAATCCTGAAACTACTCCAAGCTGAGCACGCTTAACTTTGGAGTTATGTCCGAATGGGCTCCCAGAAAAGAAGGAATTCCTTATTGATATGAGTAATCTGTCATCACTAATAAGCCAGGCTATCACATACACCCCCACTCAGAGGAACTCGACTGGCCGGTGAGGAGGCATACCTGGAAGCTCTTCAGGAAAGACATCTTGATACTCACAAACAGCTGGGATCTAAGAAATAGCATCTAACTCGCCTTTCTCATTGAGAGAGAACAACTAAATGGTTTCATCACGAGTGGCAAAGATGATCACATCATCAGAAGGATGCGTCAATTTAATCTCCTTGGCAGCACAATCAAGAAAGGCCTTGTGCTTAGAAAGCCAATCCATGCCGAGAATGAGATCAATATCAGAGTGGCCAAGAACAAATGGGGAAGCCAGGAATTTATACTTGCCCATCTTGATGGTAACATCAGGAATCATCGTGGTAGCCCTCATAGACAAGCCCGGAGAAACAACTCCCATAGGTTTTTTCAACATCTCCGAAATGACATGTACATCTGCCTGTCCACCACCAATCCGAGTCCACATATACATCTGTCTGTCCACCACCAATCCGAGTTCTTTTCATATTAGGTTTGTTTTCGAGATCCATCTAGTTTTCGTTTTGTGTTTCCTTGCCTGAGTAGGTCTCGGGAAAAAAAGAGTCTGGAGACCCCCGGGCAGTTTTTAGGCCAAAATTTTGGCGACCAAAAATGTTTTTCCCTATCCTATTTTTAGGTCCCGCGGAGCATTTTGAGACACTCTCCATCATAGTGATTTTTTGTCGCACTTTTTCGTCGTCGCTGCCCTGATTTCCGGAAAAAAATCAAAAAAAATTCATGCCCATCCTATCAGTTTGACGAGGGAAGAGTTTTGAGACACTCGCCATTATTGTGATTTTTTGCAAAAAAAAAAGTGGAGCGCAAAAAAAAGGAGTGCCAAAAAAACACAGCGAATAAAAAATTCCAGAGTGTGCTTTTCCCTTGTTTACGTGCAGCGCCGTGATCTTGTTAGTGTTCTAGGCTCGCGTCTTTAATACGGTCTAGCCTAGGACCAGCACAGTACCATCGTTGAGCATTTATTCAACTTTGCATATCTGAATTGATTATTGCTGACCCCTTTTGCTACCATATTATAAGCCTTCCCAGCTCCACATACATCTACATCATGTGTTTGACTCTCCCTGGTAATCGCTCTATCCAAGCTTTGAGAGTTTTGACTACAACGGTTGCTGATCACCACCTGCTGCTTGGTAAGAACTAGTAAGAATTTGAGATTCGCTTGACGGATTTGTGACTATCCACCACTTACTATTAGTTTGTAGGATCATATTCTTGTGTGTTTCTATTGCTGCTAACCATGGCAGGATCACAAGCCGACGAGACTGACTGGGAGAACATGACAAACAAAGAGTTACATGATAAGTTTCAGCAAATGATGAGTGGACAGGTGGAAGATGTGCTAAATAGATTTGAAGAGGCCATGGAGAAGATAGATGGCATTGAGAAGGCGTTCGAAACAAAGCTTGAGCACCAGTTTAATGAATTGCTCGCGCATCCTCCACCGCCTGCTGCACCTGTCGCACCTCTATAACAACAACAACAACATCATCTTCCAAATCAAGTGGGACGAGCACAACGCGTTCCCATTGAGCCTGGTCAAACTTCTGGTGCTACTGTACCTACTGTTGATGCTTATGTCGCTCCTGCTGCTACTGCAGAGGTGGAGGACCATTATGAGGATGAGGTTGATCAAAATCAGAACTACGTCCAACCACCAGCACCACCACCACCAGGTCGTCCTCATGCATATCATCGCGACGGTAGGGCTGCACCACCACCTGAGGTACGAGATCATGACCATCTTCCTAAACTGAAATTGAATATTCCACCATTTGAGGGTAGAAATGTTCCTGGTATATATCTTACCTGGGAGTTGGAAACTGAACAACGTTTTACATGTTTACAATATCCTGAGGAGAGACGTGTTCCTGCTGCTATTTGTGCTTTCACTAGTTTTGCATGTGTTTGGTGGTGTGAACATTGTAGATTATATCCCATTCCAGCTACTTGGGCTGCTTTGAAAGCTGCTATGCATACTCGTTGGGTTCCACCTTATTATCAACGTGAATTACTTCAAAAATTGCAGCGCTTACGACAAGGAAAAAATTTTGTAGAAGAATATTATCAGGAATTACAAACTGGCATGATTAGATGTGGTATTGTTGAGGAGAATGAAGCTATGCATGCACGTTTTATGGGTGGATTAAATAGAGAGATTCCAACCATTCTAGAGTATAAGGAGTATACTAATATCACTCGTTTATTCCATCTTGCTTGTAAAGCTGAACGTGAAGTGCAGGATCGATAGGCATTGGCGCGAATTAAATTTTCTGCGGGTCGATCTTCATCATGGACACTACGTGCATCCTCTATTTCCACTGCACCAGCACCTCCATCAGGTGCCACCTCAAGCCGTGATACAAGAAAGCAGGCACAACCACCACTATCTGCCAAGAGCACACCTGCCGGGCCTGCGCAGAGCTCTTCTTCCATGGCATCAACAGGGCACACAAGTGATATTATTTGTCGCCGTTGTAAGGGAAGAGGACATTTTGCGAGAGAATGCAAATCGCGGCGTGTGATGATTGCTACTGAGGATGGTGGGTATGAGTCCGCTAGTGACTATGATGAGGAGACTTTGGCTATTATTACACTTGAAGAACATGGTGGATATGATTCTGATAATGAGACGCAATACATGGCTACTGAAGATGCTGACAGGTATGAATGTTTAGTTGCTCAACGTGTTTTGAGTGTGCAGGTTACACAAGCTGAGCAAAATCAGAGGCATAATTTGTTCTATACAAAGGGAGTTGTGAAGGAACATTCTGTTCACGTCATCATAGATGGAGGGAGCTGCAACAACTTGGCTACCATGGATATGGTGGAGAAGCTATCTCTCACCACAAGACCACTTCCACATCCTTACTACATCCAATGGTTCAACAACAGCGGCAAGGTTAAGGTAACATGTACTGTTCGTGTGCATTTTAGTATCTCTACATATGCTGATTACGTTGATTGTGATGTGGTACCTATGCAAGCATGTTCCTTATTACATGGTAGACCATGGCAATTTGATAAAAATTCTGTACACCATGGTAGAAACAATCAGTATACTCTTGTTCATAAGGATAAAAATATTACTTTGCTTCCTATGACTCCTGATTCCATTTTGAAAGATGATATTAATATACCTAATAAAGCAAAACAGGAGAAAAATAAGAGTGAAAATCAGATTGTGGCAAAAGAATTTGAGCAACAAATGAAGCCTAATAATAAACCATCTAGTGTTGTTTCTGAAATTAAATTGAAAAGTGCATGTTTACTTGCCACCAAATCTGATATTGATGATCTAGATTTTAGCAAATCTGTTTGCTATGCTTTTGTGTGCAAAGAGGCATTATTTTCATTCGAGGACGTGCCTTTCTCTTTGCCTCCTGCTGTCACTAACATTTTGCAGGAGTTCGCTGACGTCTTTCCACAAGAGGTGCCACTGGGATTACCACCTATTAAAGGGATTGAGCACCAAATTGACTTAATTCCCGGTGCATCATTACCCAACCGTGCACCATACCGTACCAATCCAGAGGAGACGAAGGATATTACGCGTCAAGTACAAGAGCTACTCGACAAAGGTTATATACGTGAATCCCTTAGTCCTTGTGATGTTCCTATCATTTTATTTGCCGAAAAAGGATGGTACGTCACGTATGTGCGTTGATTGTAGAGGCATTAATAATATTACTATTCGTTATCGTCATCCTATTCCTAGGCTAGATGATATGCTTGATGAATTGAGTGGCTCTACAATATTCTCCAAAGTTGATTTGTGTAGTGGATACCATCCAATTCGTATGAAATTGGGAGATGAATGGAAAACAGTATTTAAAACTAAGTTTGGATTATATGAGTGGTTAGTCATGCCTTTTGGGTTAACTAATGCACCTAGTACTTTCATGAGATTAATGAACGAAGTTTTACGTGCTTTCATTGGACGATTTGTGGTAGTTTACTTTGATGACATATTGATTTATAGCAAATTTTTGGAGGAACATTTGGAACATTTACGTGCTGTTTTTATTGCTCTACATGATGCACGTTTGTTTGGTAACCTTGGAAAGTGCACCTTTTGCACCGTCCGAGTATCTTTTCTTGGCTATGTTGTTACTCCACAGGGAATTGAAGTTGATAAAGCCAAGATTGAAGCTATTGAGAGTTGGCCGCAGTCCAAAACAGTCACACAAGTGAGGAGTTTCTTGGCCTCGCTGGATTCTATAGGCGTTTTGTGAGAGATTTCGGCACCATTGCTGCACCTCTCAACGAGATTACAAAGAAGGATGTGCCTTTTGTTTGGGGTACAACACAGGAAGAAGCCTTCACAGTATTGAAAGATAAGTTGACACATGCTCCTTTAGTCCAACTTCCTGATTTTAATAAGACTTTTGAGCTTGAATGTGATGCTAGTGGAATTGGGTTAGGAGGTGTGTTATTACAAGATGGCAAACCTGTTGCATACTTTTCTGAAAAATTGAGTGGGCCTAGTCTAAAATATTCTACTTATGAAAAGAATTATATGCTCTTGTTCGGACCTTAGAAACATGGCAACATTATTTATGGCCCAAGGAATTTTTTATACATTCTGATCATGAATCTTTGAAACACATTAAAAGTCAAGCAAAATTAAACCATAGACATGCTAAATGGGTTGAATTCATTGAGACTTTCCCTTATGTCATTAAACACAAGAAGGGTAAAGAAAATGTCATTGCTGATGCATTGTCTCATCGTTCTACTATGCTTTCACAACTTGAATTTAAAATATTTGGTTTGGAGACCATCAAAGATCAATATGAGCATGATGCTGAATTTAAAGATGTATTGCAGAATATTAAGGAAGGGAGAACTTGGAACAAGTTCGTTCTTAATGATGGATTTGTGTTTCGTGCTAACAAGCTATGCATTCCAGCTAGCTCCATTTGTCTTTTGTTGTTGCAGGAGGCACATGGAGGGGGATTGATGGGACACTTTGGCGTCAAGAAGACGGAGGCCATACTTGCTACACATTTCTTTAGGCCAAAGATGAGACGGGATGTTGAGCGTTTTGTTGCTCGCTGCACTACATGTCAAAAAGCTAAGTCACGACTCAATCCTTATGGTTTATTTATGCCTTTGCCTGTACCTAGTGTTCCTTGGGAGGATATATCTATGTACTTTGTTTGAGGTTTACCTCGAACAAAGAAGGGGAGGGATAGCATATTTTTTGTCGTGGATAGGTTCTCGAAAATGGCACACTTTATACCATGTCATAAAAGTGATGATGCTGTTAATGTTGCTGATTTGTTCTTTTGTGAAATTATTCGCTTGCATGGTGTGCCAAATACTATTGTTCGAGATCGTGATACTAAATTTCTTAGCCACTTTTGGAGATGTTTATGTGCTAAGTTGGGGATTAAACTGCTTTTTAGTACTACTTGTCACCCCCAAACTGATGGACAAACTGAAGTAGTCAATAGGACATTGTGTACTATGCTTAGGGCTGTTTTGAAGAATAATAAGAAAATGTGGGAAGAATGCTTGCCTCATATTGAATTTGCTTATAATCAGTAATTGCATTCTACTACTATGTGCCCTTTTGAAATTGTGTATGGTTTCCTACCTCATGCACCTATTGATTTGTTGCCACTTCCATCTTCGGAGAAGGTTAATTTTGATGCTAAAGAACGCGCTGAATTGATTTTAAAAATGGATGAGTTAACTAAGGAAAACATTGAGTGTATGAATGCTCAAAATAAACTTGCTGGAGATAAGGGTAGAAAACATGTTGTGTTTGCACCTGGAGATCTTGTTTGGTTACATTTGCGTAAGGATAGATTTCCTAATTTGTGCAAATCAAAGATAATGCCACATGATGATGGTCCTTTTAAGGTGTTAGAGAAAATAAATGATAATGCATATTAACTTGAGCTGCCTGAGGATTTTGGGGTTAGTCCCACTTTTAACATTGCAGATTTGAAGCCTTATTTGGGTGAGGAAGATGAGCTTTCGTCGAGGACGACTTCTTTGCAAGAAGGGGAGGATGATGAGGACATCAATACCATTGTTACACCCACAGCCCCTGTTGTTATACATACTGGACCAATTACTAGAGCTCGCGCACGCCAATCGAATTATCAGGTACTTTCGTTTCTTGGTAACGATTCTGATGTTCATGAGAATATGATGTTGCGTAAATTGGATACATTTGTTTTGCTTACAAATGAAGGGCCTAGCTTGGACAAGAAAGATGAACCTTGGAGCAAGTTCAAGCATGGAGATGATGGCATGCGCAAGGGGAACAAGAACGGAGTGGGTCATGCTTGAGTGGTTGGTGGGGTGGTTCCACCTCGGTGCCTGGTTGCTTGCTTTTGGTGGTGGCCTCGCCCCTTGCCGGGCTCGCCTGCCCGGCAAGGGAGGCCCTTCTTGCCGATATCTTGCTCCTCTGGCTCGATCTTGGCTCCTCTGAGCTGTATGTTGGTTCTTCAAATCTCTTGGTCCTTCAATCTCTGACTTGGGTTGGTGCTTCAATCTTGTTCCCGTGCATATGCACAGTCTAGGCGATAGACCCAGGGTCTGTTGCACTGACAGAAGCGCCTACCCCGAATGCGCTGCTGAGCATCATCGGGGTAGGGCCTAATAAGTGCACATGCAGGGTTGCTGAAGCGGTTGGTCTCTTGAAATCTCCACTGCTGCTCCATTAGCCTTGATTATGGGCCAGTTTCCGGTTTCCCCGTGCGTGGTCTAAAGCCAATAGTGGTGGGGCCGCTCCAGTAATGGGCCGTGAATGACTTTAACGCACGGGGTAGAAACTTCCAATTTACTCTTCCCACAGCGCATCTTATCCTTAGCCACATATGTTGAATGCATCACGCGGGTAGGTAATGGAGGCGCATGGTGTGGGAGAGAATCTTGGAGAGGGTCCACCTGCCTTGAATTGGCGGAGGAGGGTGGTGGTCACCCATTGATGGAGAGGCTGCCCTTGCCCGCCCGGCCTATAAAAGGGAGGGGCGGAGGAGGGTGGAGTCGTCCATCTTTGCATTCCCTCTCTTCTTTGTTTGTTCTTTGCTTCCGCCAGCGATGCCAAAGAGAAGAGCCTAGGGCCAATCCTCGGGCTCCTGCTTGGGGTTATTATTACCCCCAAGGGACGGGTCATTATGCAATAATGAGCAGAGACTTTGTAGATATGTTCATGTAGTCTTGAACAACAATGTGTAGCCCCAAGGGCCGGCTCACTAAGATAATACCAAGCTGGGACTTTATATATACTTCATCGAAAATAAAATCATATGATGTAAACCCCACCATGGGGCTCGAACCCACGTCCACAAGGTTAAGATCTTTGTACTCTACGAACTAAGTAGTGGACCCTTCAATATAATGGATTAAGGCTTGTGTACTTTGAATTTTTGACAGGAGCAATTGGTAGCCCCCAAGGGCCGGCTCATTACGATATGATGAATCGGGTCTTCAATGAGGCAAGTAAGAAATGACCTTGCATTAGCCCCCAAGTGTCATGGTGCATGCTTGCAGCGACATGGGACTTCCACATTTGATAATCATGATTTGAATAATGTAGCCCCCAAGTGCCGGGTCATAAGCCTGCAGCGACTCGGGACTATCCCTTCCAATGTAAATAAATCATATCCACTGTCTGGATGATATTGCTGAATGCTCTGGATATCAATATTGAACCTTACTCCTTGTTGCGAGCTAGTATTCTTAGATGAGGGAATAATAGCCATTACTATGAAGCGGCTTTGTAAACCTCAATCATAATATTGATTATTGATAACCATAATAAAAATCCAGCCACGTTGGCTATTAAAGATTTGAATAATATAACCCAATGATTTATAAGCGCATGATTCCAATGGCGCAATCCAAATATATACTGGCGATTTAACGTCCAAAGCTAGACCTGGTTAATAAACTCCGGATACGCTCAAATATGAGCCACAGAGATGAAGGTTGCATGGCCTGAATTGTCTCAAGCCATATGTTAATATGGCATAAATACATAACTCCAAAAAATGCTCAAAAAAGACAATGAATCAAAATCAAGAAAATGAGGCTTTCATAGGCCGCCAAGCCTAAAGCTCCAAGGCTTTCATGGGACGCCAAGCCACTAAGTTAACCTTTTACACTTTGTGAATCCGGCCTCACATGACCATCATTTTAACCTTGACCAGTTGAGGGTCCATGTAAGATTGACTGTAAAGAGTTTGGCTTGTCATTCCGGGATTACCCAGGTGGAGTGGCAGTTTCTACAAAGTAGGAGAACCCGAAAATTTTTGGTGAATACACCTGGCGTTCCAAGCCAGCTCATGAGGGTAGTAACGCTATGTTCTCTTTGGTGAATACACCTATGTTTGAACAAGAAGCCCACAAGTGCTTTATGGCATATAAGCCGAATCAAGAGGGATATTCACAGCTATGCTCGATGAGCAGGAAGCCCCCAAGTGATTTGTAAGAGTGGCATTGCGCCGGATCAAGAGGGATATTCACAGCTATGCTCAATGAGCAGGAAGCCCCCAAGTGACCATCTAAAGATGTGGCATTGCGCCGGATCAGGAGGGGTATTCACAGGTATGCTCAATGAGAAGGAAGCCCCCAAATGTCTTGTAACTATGGCTATGAGCCGGATCAAGAGGGATATTCACAGCTATGCTCAATAAGCAGGAAGCCCCCAAGTGACCATCTGAAGATGTGGCATATAAGCTAGATCAAGAGGGATATTCACATCTATGCTCATTGAGCAGGAAGCACCCCAAGTGACCAATAAGATACGCCAATAAGGCAGGATACCCATGTTTGAACTGCGCATCATGGTAGCAAATGCTCTTTGGCAACCTTTTAGTTTTTCCTGAGAACTCGAACTTGCGAGAGATGGATTCTTTTTGAACCGGATGTTAAACCAGATATTAAGAGCTTTCAAAACTTTATGGGAGAGAGATGTATCTTGAGCCAGATTTTAAATCGGAATCTTCATTTTGAGCTGGAAATTTCTCACGGCCTTTAAATTTTCATCAATATAGCAGCAGCCTCCGGAATCGGGTTATCTTCCCCTTCAACGTCCTGGGGTTCTTGAAATCACTTAGACCGTCCAATTCTGCCGAGTCATGTCATTGTAGCCCCCGAGTGATGTAGGGTAGGAACCCTATAGCCCGATCTTTCACGATAGGAGTGGAATCCCCCGAAGAACACGAAGAACACGAGTTGGAGAGAGAGTGAAAACACAAGGGGGACACAAGAGAAACTCTAGACGAACAAGAATAAGTCACACATGTGCTAGATCCTCGAATACATAAGAGAAGATATACGATCCACGGACAACTAAGGACGATACAAGGGTAGCCGGTCTTCTCCGTGAGGAGGTCTTGAATCCGCTTGGGGGATCTTCTCCGGTGGAGGCTCGAATCTCCGTGGAGAAGGTAACCAAGTGGATGAGCAAAGCTCTCACACAAACATGAGCTAAACCTTTGCTAACCCTAGTACGGAGCTAAGGGACAAGTATATATAGTCCAAGGGGTAAGTTGGGGGGATACATGGGGTGAAACCCCTATCGCTGCGCATAGGCAGGGCGGTTGTACCGGTCATGGGGGTGGTTGTACCGCTGGGAGCTCAGGTACTGGTTCCCGGAGATGTTTCCGGATGTGCTCAATGGTTGTACCGGTGCCTGGGGCGGTTGTACCGGTCAGGTGGCTGTTGCAAGGATAAACCAGTGTTGTACCGTCCTTGCACCACTTGATGTCAGAAGCTTGGCCGGTAGTTGACCAGTGGTCGAGCGGTTGTACCGGGACTTCTAAGCTGGGATGATGTTCTCCATGCTCTTAAAGTCCTTCTTGCATCATGACTTCTCCTTGGTTGCTTACATGGTACCTAAGCACACAAAGCATCTCCGTTTGAGGTAGTAGCCATGTCTCAAGTGGGTAAAAGGGAAGTTCAACAAGGAGAGAGTTAACCTCGTTCTCAATGGCTCTCGCACGGGCTCTTGTCATTGGTCCAAGTGGAGTCGTGGGAGATGTAGGTAGGTCCATGGGGATGACCTTGGGATGCTCCGCATCATCTCCCCTCCCTTGGGGAAGATCAGTCCTCAGATCGAAATCTTCATCGCCATGGAAAGGCGAGAGGTCATTGACATTGAAGATATCGCTCACGTTGTACTTGTCGCGATGAAGGTCGATCTTGTAAGTGTTGTCGTTGTAGCGTGCGAGCACCTTGAAGGGTCCGTCCGCTCATGGTCGTAGTTTGGACTTGCGTTCTTGGGGAAAGCGGTCCTTGCGAAGGTGTAGCCACACGAGATCACCGATATTGAAGATCGTAGGGTGCTTGTTGACGTTGAGCTTGGTTGCAAGGCGTTGTACTTGGTGCTCGATGGTGTTTCTTGTATCTTCATGCACCTTCTTGAGATGTGTAGCTCGTGAACTTGCATCCAAATTGATGCGCTCTTGGAGTGGTAGAGGAAGAATGTCCAATGGTGACAATGGGTTGAATCCGTAGACGACCTCGAAGGGGGACTTGCCGGTTGTGGAGTGTCTTGCCCGGTTGTAGGCGAACTCGGCGATAGGTAGGCACTCCTCCCACTCCTTGATGTTCTTCTTTATGAGTACTCGAAGTAGAGCGAAGAGTATGCAGTTGGTAACTTCCGTTTGGCCGTCGGCTTGGTACGCCATGGAGAAAAGTAGCTTGATTCCGAGCTTGGCGCATAGGGTCTTCCAAAAGTAGCTAAGGAACTTGACGTCGCGGTCCGAGACAATCTCTTGGGCACTCCATGTAGACGCAATATTTCCCTACAAAAGAGGTTAGCAACATGTGAAGCATCGTCTATCTTGTTGCAAGGAATAAAATGTGCCATTTTTGAGAAACGGTCCACAACGACAAATATCGAATCTTTCCCATTTCGGTTCCTAGGCAAACCAAGTACAAAGTCCATGCTAATGTCTTCACATGGTTGGTATGGAATTGGTAGAGGCATATAAAGGCCATGAGATTGAGCTTTGGACTTAGCTTTGCGTAGAGCATCGGTTTGTAAAGCGATTGACGTCACGAAACATCTTGGGACAAAAGTAGTTCTTCGAGAGCGTAGAGAACGTCTTGTCGCGTCTGAAATGTCCCATTAAGCCTCCTCCATGAGATTCCTACAAAAGCGACAAACAAAGAGAAGACTCGGGGATGCAAAGTTTGTTAGCTCTCATAAGATATCCATCTTTGATGTAATAGCGTTCCCAAGAGGTGTGCGACAAACACTTGGCATAAGGAGTAGCAAAAGTTGCATCATGCTCATACAAGTCTTTGATATGCTCGAAGCCAATGACATCTAACTCAAGTTGTGTAACAAGCATGCACAAGCGGGAAAGAGCATCCGCTACGATGTTTTATTTACCCTTGATGTACTTGATGACATAAGGAAAAGACTCAATAAATTCACTCCACTTAGCATGACGCTTGTTCAACTTGGTTTGACCCTTAAGATACTTGAGAGTCTCATGATCGGTATGAATGATAAACTCATGGGGACGAAGGTAATGTTCCCATTCATGCAAAACGCAGACTAAAGCATATAGCTCTTTGTGATGGGTTAATTGAGTTGTGCTCCAGAAAGTTTCTCACTAAAGTAAGCTATGGGGCGCTTCTCTTGCGTTAACATACCTCCTATGCCATTACCACTAGCATCGCAATGAATCTCAAAAGGCTTGTCGAAGTTGGGTAAAGCAAGCACGGGAGCTTGAGTAAGAAAATTCTTAAGCTCATTGAATGCAGTATCTTGGGATGGTCCCCAAACAAAAGGCTCATTCTTCTTGCTCAAAGCATGTAAAGGCGGAGCAATGGTGCTAAAATCCTTCACGAAGCGACAATAGAAACCCGCAATGCCAAGAAAACTACGCACTTGATGCAAGTTGGTTGGTTGTGGCCAAGTCTTAATAGCATTGATCTTGGACTCATCAACATGAACACCCTTGGAGGAAACAACAAAACCCAAGAAAACGAGCTTGTCAACGCCAAAAAGGCATTTCTCCATATTAGCATAAAGTTGCTCTTGTCGAAGAGTTTGCAAAACTGTTCGAACATGGGTGACATGATCTCTAAGAGATTTTCTATAAACAAGAATATCATCAAAGTAAACCACAACAAATATACCAATGTAAGGGCGAAAGACATGATTGATAAGTCGCATAAAAGTACCCGGTGCTTCCGATAGGCCCATAGGCATGACTAACCACTCATACAAACCAAACTTGGTTTTGAAAGCGGTTTTCCATTCATCACCCTCTTGTATGCGGATTTGATAGTAACCACTCTTAAGGTCAATTTTAGAAAAGATAGTGGCACCACTAAGCTCATCAAGCATATCATCGAGGCGTGGAATGGGATACCTATAGCGAACGGTGATAGCATTGATAGGTCTACAATCGAAGCACATGCGAAATCTACCATCACGTTTTGGCACAAGAATGACCGGGACGGCACAAGGGCTCAAACTTTCACGCACATGTCCATGGTCTATGAGATGCTTTACTTGCCTTTGTATTTCTTTGGTTTCTTCGGGATTGACGCGGTAGGGAGCTTTGTTCGGAAGCGGTGCTCCAGGGATGAGGTCGATGCAGTGCTCAATGCCTCGTAGCAGAGGTAGTCCCAGAGGTAGCTCGTCGGGGAAAACATCTTGAAATTCCTACAGAAGAGAAGAAAACACTCGAGGAAGAGTGTGAGAAGTGTTAGTTTGTGGTGCATTGTACTTGACACGAGGACGTAGTGTAGGACACTAGATGGGTTCTCACACACTCCTCTTATCTCCTTTTGGTGGCAAATAGGACTAGGTTCTTCTTTTCGCTCATCGTGGAGGTGTTTGATTTGGGCTTGTGGCGCTCACTCTCATGTTGGTGTCTCGCTCTCTCACTATGATCTCCACAATGGGTGGCTTGCTTGTTGGCGATCACTTGACTTGGCGACATAGGACAGAGGATGTACTCCTTGCCCTTCATCTTGAAGATGTAGTGGTTCGTTCGGCCGTTGTGGACGACTTCTCTATCGAATTGCCATGGCCGTCCAAGGAGAAGATGACAAACGGTCATTGGAACGACGTCGCACTCCAAGGTGTCTTTGTAGGTGCCGATTTTGAAGGAGACTTGTACTCGGTGCTCAACTTGGATGGTGCCGGAGTCACTAAGCCATTGCACTTTGTATGGATGTGGATGCTTCGTCTTGGGCAATTGGAGCTTGGAGCAAAGTTCTTCGCTTGCGAGATTATGACAACTCCCTCCATCGATGATGACCTTGACGGATCGTCCATTGATGCCGGCCTTGGTGTGGAATATGTGGCATCGTTGGTCTTCATCTTGGTGATGTTGGAGAGTCAAAACCTTGGAGACAACAAGTGCGGGACTTGAATCTTCATCGCAAAAGACTTGTTCTTATTCATTGTTCACTTGGCGGTGCATGGCGACTTGCTCAAGGGCTTCCATTTTGTCGTCACTCATGGAGTCATAAGTGCCATCATCATTGAAGACCATGGTTCGCTTGTTGGTGCACTCGTAGGACATGTGGCCTCGACCTCCGCAAGTGAAACACTTGAAGGAACTCGTCTTGACGGTCTCATCGGTTGGGGTTGATGATGATGATGCTCTCGGCTTGAAGTTGCTTGTAGTAGAAGGATGACTTGGAGTAGATGAAGCTTTCTTGGAACTCGACTTGTCGATGGTGCTAGTAGAAGGCTTGGTAGTCGGTGTTGGAGTTGTTGAAGCTTGGTTGTTGGAGAAGCCGTATGACTTGGATGAGAACTTGGCATACTTGAAATCATCTTGCACTTGGCGTTCCGCTTTGGTAGCTTGGTGCACTAGCTTGATGAGGTTCGAGTATGGTTGGAAGTCGACGATCTTCTTGATAGGATGGTTGAGTCCATTCAAGAAATGTGCCATAGTTTGCTCATCATCTTCCGTGATATTGGCTCGTATCATTGCAATCTCCATCTCCTTGTAGTACTCTTCAATGCTCTTGGTTCCTTGCTTGAGTAGTTGGAGTTTCTTGAAGAGGTCGTGGTTGTAGTAGGTAGGCACGAATCATGCTCTCATGATATCCTTCATTTGCGCCCAAGTAGTGATGGGTGGTTCACCTCTTGCCTCACGGCGCTCAATTACTTGTTCCCACCAAATGAGGACATAGTCTTGAAACTCAAGGGATGCCATCATGATCTTCTTCTCTTCTTCATAGTTATGCAAACGGAAAATCTTGTCAACCTTCAATGCCCATGAAAGGTACTCTTCGGGGTCGTTGCTTCCGTTGAACTTGGGCATGGTGAACTTGAGTTTGCCGTAGCGTTTCTCTTCATTGTGTTGGGGTCAGGGATAATGACACCCATGTTGTTGATGATTGTTCAACTCATGGTGCTCTTGGCGTGGAGGGTTGTACTCCTCATGTTACTCTTCTCATGGAGGATCTCCAATGTCTTCATGATCGTGATGAATTTTTTGTTCTTGGTGAGCTTGTGGAGGAGCTTGTCGAGCTCAAGGAGGAACTTGACGATGCACGCGAGCTTCATAAATCCTCTAGCGAACTTCTTCGCGAAGTGCTTCGGCATGTTCACAAGCTTGTCGGCCTCGATCAGCTACGGCTTGACTTGAATCTCGGAGGGCTTGTTGCGCCGCAAGTGCTTGAGCATCACGGAGGTGTTGTTCTTGACGTTGTGCCTCGGCATCTTGAGCATTTTGGTGTAGACGCGCTCGCTCTTCCTCTTCATGTTGGCGTTGTCGTTGCCATTCTCGTGCTAGTGCAAAGGCCTCTTGGTTTTGACGTCGTCGATGCTCTTGCGAGTCGGTGTCGCGTAGAGGATTGAGGCTTGCTTGATGCTCGTTGCGCGCGGCACGACGAAGAGTGTTCGATGTCGGTGTACTTGAGCCGGAAAGGGTGAAGTCGGAGTGGCGACTTGAACGGCTCCTTCTTGAAGTGGAAGAAGAGTGGTTGAGCAACAAAGTGCGAATCTCATCCATCCTTTCGTCATTCTCTTGCTTGGGCTCGTCGAGCTTGTGGTCTAAGTAGTCCCTTGTACGTTGCTCGGAGAGTCGCAAGTCGGTGGCGAGGTTGTCGATGCGGTCACTCATGGCTTGTTGCTCTTGATGCAAAGCACGTTGTGCACCAAAGAGGTGACTCTTGGTGACGAAGGAGTTCATGTCGTCGTCTTGCTCCATGAAGAGTGGGTTGGTAGAAGTACTTGGCCTATCCATCATTCCAAGACAAACGTGAGTGGTAGAAAGAGAAGAACGAACACCAAATGTACCTTGACCGAAGTTGAAAGTGGATCGATGATCACTCTAATGTAGGACAAGGAAATAACACAATTGGTACTAGTGCTTGTTGGTTTCTCACACCTACACAAGTAAAAGCTTATGGTGGAGCTTGGTTAGGATGGTGGCACAAATTTGATGCAATTGTAAGTGAGCTTCAATAATGTTGGAAAAGATTCGCAAGATGCAATGTAACAAGTAGACCAAGCATATAAGGTACACGGAAACACACACGCAAAAGATAAGTGGGGTCGTGCAACCAAGGGTGAGCCAAAATGTGGAATCCACAAAAATGCTCTTGTTTCACAACACTAGAGAGACGCTAGCACGATTGCACAATAGGCGGATACAAGAACTTGTGCACAACCTACTTAGCAAAAATGCAACGACTTCTATCCCAAGTATGCTCTATGCAAGGTGTTGCTATGATATGATCCAAGATGATCGAGTATGACAATCTTAATGTTGTATGATGCTATGGTTCTTGCTTAAAAGCTCTTTGCTTATCTTTCCTATTTGCTTAAAAGCTTGTTTGGCTCTTTGATGTTTGAGCTCTTTTCTCATGCAATGCTTGACAAACCAAGATAGCAAGTGAGTATGTGATGACAAATTTGTGACACAAGAGATGATACCAATATATGCAACAATGATGTATGTATGCTATGGGAAGTATGATCACTAATGTGCAAAAGTCTCATTGCCGGCAATACTCAATGGCTAGTCTCGATGGGTAAGCAACGCGAAGGAGTAAGGCTATGATGGCTATCAATGTAATCGCAAGAATGATGTATCACAATACCAAGATGAATTTACCATTCTTGCTTCGGTATGGTGTCAAAATGGTGGCACGAATACGAAGTTGTAGTCGAGGTTGTCGTTGTTGATGACGCGTCCGTGGCGAAGATGAGTGGCGGTGATGTTGATGTCGAACCGTACCTAAATAGCCGGAACACAAAAGGATACGGTACCGCAACTCAAATTCTCAAACCTCGAAGTGGCAGCACGTGTCGGAGTGCGAAACGGGCACAATGGTGGTGGTATGCAGAAGTGGTGATGGTATATAAGTGTTGGAGGCAAAGATGCCAATCGGTTTCTACTGAAACTGGGTGGAACGGTAGTACCGCTTGTGAAGGCGGTAGTACCACTTGGTACTTTAGTGGTAGTTCCGCTCATGGGGACAGTAGTACCGCTGGGGTCGGGAAGATCGCAAGATCTGGATCGGGTGGTTTTTGGGGCGGAAAAGGATGATTTCAAGGTCAAAATTCGAGCGATTTCATGGATGGAAGGTGGAGAAAAATGGGGAGGTGCTAGATCCACTTGAAACCAAGAAAATCTACGGATCAAATCCAAAAAAACATCAACACACCAACAAATCAAAAAAATTGGGGCTATTTTTGGTGGGGAATTTTCGAATTAGGGCGAAAAACAACAAAATTAGGCTAGAAACACAACGGGGGGCTCCGAAATCATGATCAACGAGGCTCTGATACCAAGATGATGTAGGGTAGGAACCCTATAGCCCGATCTTTCACGATAGGAGCGGAATCCTGCGAAGAACATGAAGAACACGAGGTGGAGAGAGAGTGAAAACACAAGGGGGGACACAAGAGAAACACTAGACAAACAATAATAAGTCACACATGTGCTAGATCCTCGAATACATAAGAGAAGATAATGATCCATGGACAACTAAGGACGATACAAGGGTAGCCGGTCTTCTCCGTGAGGAGGTCTTGAGTTCTTCCCTAAAAGGGGTCTTGAATCCGCTTGGGGGATCTTCTCCGGTGGAGGCTCGAATCTCCGTGGAGAAGGTAACCAAGTGGATGAGCAAAGCTCTCACACAAGCATGAGCTAAACCTTTGCTAACCCTAGTACAGAGCTAAGGGACAAGTATATATAGTCCAAGGGGTAAGTTGGGGGGAGACATGGGGTGAAACCCCTGTCGCTGCGCGTAGGCAGGGCGGTTGTACCGGTCATGGTGGCGGTTGTACCACTGGGAGCTCAGGTACTGGTTCCCGGAGACGTTTTCGGATGTGCTCAGCGGTTGTAATGGTGCCTAGGGCGGTTGTACCGGTCAGGTGGCTATTGCAGGGATAAACCGGTGTTGTACCGGCCTTGCACCGCTTGATGTCAGAAGCTTGACCGGTAGTTGACCGGTGGTCGAGCGGTTGTACCGGGACTTCTGAGCTGGGATGATGTTCTCCATGCTCTTGATGTCCTTCTTGCATTGTGACTTCTCCTTGGTTTCTTACATGGTACCTAAGCACACAAAGCATCTCCGTTTGAGGTAGTAGCCATGTCTCAAGTGGGTAAAAGGGAAGTTCAACAAGGAGAGAGTTAACCTCGTTCTCAATGGCTCTCGCACGGGCTCTTGTCATTGGTCCAAGTGGATTCGTGGGAGATGTGGTAGGTCCATGGGGATGACCTTAGGATGCTCTGCATCACCGAGTTTTAAGACGACCCGAGGATTTGGCTTGAGATTCTTCATTCTTGGCCATAGCATAAGACATATATCCTTGGCGTTGATAACGCGACGTGAATCCATGGCAATTTTAGGTCGACCATGGCGGGTTACACAATCATCGCTCTTGCAGTGAAAGATGATCTTGCATCAAATAAATATCACAAGCCAGGAAACTTGCTCTTTAAAGAATAAAAACATATCAATAAAATTGATTGGATGAATTTCACCTAATTTGGTCGAACGTCAAATGGTCCGTGTGTAACCCCCATAAATAATCTGGCGATGGTGCAACCCATCGAATGTAAACATCTAACGATCAGTGGTCTCTTCATATGAGAGCGTCACCTTTTCAATACTTGTTGGAGCAAATTGGTGATGCCCCGGCCGTCAGTCGAGGCACGCAGTGATAACAGAAGAGCTCCACGCAGGAACCGGCGACTCAACAAGGGCCAGCAGAGGCAGCCCCTAGCGGCAGCGAGGTGGCAGAGCCGGCTTGAGGCGGGGTTGCCCTAGTGTTGATCTTGTAACCGTCCGCAGAGAAGTTAAAGTCGACCACGGTGAGTCGTCTGTTTGGTTGCGATACTTGGCTCGTCTTTGCTGATGTATTTTCAGCGAAGCACTTTGGTTGCCTTCACGTTGATATGCATGCATAACAAGCTAGCCACTTTGAGTCACCATCCCTTTTTTTTTCTTTTTGACATGAGGTCTTTATACAAACCAGCAACTCAAGTTTCCTTTTTTCTTCTTTTGTCTTGATGTAATGATGAATCGTTAGCAACCCTTGACATTGGGTTCTGGCGAGCAAAGAGAGGTCACCGCCTGCTTCTTTATTTTACGAAAACACTAACGCCCACACATGCGGGCGTTAGCCAACTCACCCACACGCCTCCATCGCCGTCCAGTCACTTCTGCACGAATCTTTGCACGAGATGGGTGATTTTGTGTGCCACGTAGGATGCCTCGTGTGTGTGGTGTGTGAGAGAGTTCGCCCACACGCTGGTTTCCTCTCCGCGGTCAACGGTTGCCACTCGGGGGCGTGTGGTGGAACTGCTTAGTGCCCACACGAATCGCCCGACTGTGGTTGTTGTCAACCATGTCTCGCACTTCGCCCCCCCCCCACCCCTCGCGGTTCCATTTACTCGCTCCACTTCATTACTCACCCAACCCACCCCGCAGTTCATACGATTGGAAGAGAAGCCGAGAGGAGAAGGCGGCGGCGGAGGCGGAAGAGTCAACGACATTCGGGGCCGTCGGTGGGGCTCGCCGTACCGGAGCGTCTTCGCCGGAGTGCCCCACAGATTAAAGGTAATGCTCCTTCACACGCTCACATTCCTTGCCTACATTCGCTCCCTCCCCCATCTGTGGCCAATTTTCTGCTCGAGATTCATCAAGATTCCGGCGGATTTGCAGTGCTCCAGCGTTCCTGATGAGGACATCAATACCATTGTTACACCCACAGCCCCTGCTGCTATACATACTGGACCAATTACTAGAGCTCGCGCACGCCAATTGAATTATCAGGTACTTTCATTTCTTGGTAACGATTCTAATGTTCATGAGAATATGATGTTGCCTAAATTGGATACATTTGTTTTGCTTACAAATGAAGGGCCTAGCTTGGACAAGAAAGATGAACCTTGGAGCAAGTTCAAACATGGAGATGATGGCATGCGCAAGGGGAACAAGAACGGAGTTACAAGTGATGAATTCAGGACTTTGAAGCCACCATAAGGAGTGCATGAAGCCTTGGACGAAATATACAAGATGCCACTTCATAAATTTCGTCCAGAGGCTATTCTAGGTGATGCGTCACCTTATTATTGGGCTAGGCCCATGTATTTCCGAAATACTTAAGTATAGGCTGTTTTTAGAGTCCGTATGTGTGGGGAAACAAGAGTTAGGGTTGGTTTCGGACCCCTCCTCCAAGGGCCACAAAATTCCCCCCTCTCTCCTCCATACATACAACCCTTAGGGCATCGTTTAGACTTTGGGTTTTTTTAGATTAAAGTTCGCCATAGCTGCAACTTCACATACTTCGTTCATGTTCAATGACCAGACAAAGGCGTCACAGAACCCCACCTTGATCAATAAAGCTTTCATCTTATATTCGCAGTATCCAGATTGCAATCTTAGTTTCTTGCTTGTTCTTTGTTTGCCTGTAGGAAACAGACCTTCGTGGTCAGGTTGATCGTGCTCCGGCGTGGTCAATAACCTCTCGGAGTTGGTTTAGCGATTGCTAAGGCGCGACGTCCCCGCACGTTCGTAGTCGGATCTTCAAAGTCGATTTCCTCCAAACGATAGCCTCCATCTCATCGAAAGACGGGACACCTTTGCCTCTATCAAGTGGTATCAGATTTCTAGGTTGCTCGGAGAGATTTTACTATTTTTCATAGTTTAGATCGAGTCTGTTCTTCATACCTATAGTCCACGAAAAAGCCAAAAAAATTAGGGTTAGTTCTTCCTATCCGAACCAATCTGAGCCGTTGCATAATCTTTTCTGTATTTGCTTTGTTGAATGTGCAGTTGCATCGTTGTGTCAAGTTGCTGGTCTTAGCGTCTAGTCCTTTAGAGTTTCGAGTTTTGTTCAAAGGTTATCATGTCGCCGCTGCCATATATCACCACTGCATCAATCATTATCGCTGCTGCCATATACCACCACCACACCAACTTCATTGTCGCTGCCATATACCACCACCACATATTCACCACCAATCCGAGTCCATATACGCCACCACATATCCGCCGCCATCACGCTAATCCGAGTACACCTGCAACATATATCCGTCACCAGTCCAATTTCCACCAGATTCATCGCCGCCACCAGTCTGAGTTCCACCAGATTCATCTCCGCCACCAGTCCTAGTCTGAGTCCAGTATTTCTTGCTTTGTTTTCGAGTTCCAGATCGCGCGATACTTCTAGTCATGACAGAGTCGGACTCCCAAACTTTTGTGCTACCCGCAGAAGAAAAATAGTTCCAAACTCAAAAAAAACTAAGTCTGGAAAATTCTTGCTAGGCAGTTTTTAGACCATTTGTAAGCTTTTTCGGAAAAAAATGTTGCGGGGCAAAAAAAAGAGGAAAAAAGAAAAAGAAAAGGAAAAAAAATAGAGCGTGCTCCTCCCTTGTTTACGTGCAGCGCCGTGATTTTGTTAGTGTTCTAGGCTCACGTCTCTAGCACGCTCTAGCCTAGGACCAGCACAGTACAGTCGTTGAGCGTTTATTCAACTTTGCATCTCTGAATTGATTATTGTTGACCATTTTTGCTACCATATTATAAGCCTTCCCAGCTCCACATACATCTACGTCGTGCGTTTCACTCTCCCTAGTAATCGCTCTATCCAAGCTTTGAGAGTTTTGACTACAACGGTTGTCGATCACCACCTGCTGCTGGGTGAGAACTGGTAAGAATTTGAGATTCCCTTGCTGGATTTGTGATACACCACCACCACCACCACCACTTCCTAGTAGTCTGTAGGATCACATTCTTGTGTGTTTCTATTGCTGCTAACCATGGCAGGATCACAAGCCGATGAGACAGATTGGGAGAACATGACGAACAAAGAGTTACATGATAAATTTCAGCAAATGATGAGTGGACAGGTACAAGATGTGCTAAACAGATTTGAAGAGGCCATGGAGAAGATAGATGGCATGGAGAAGACGTTCGAAACAAAGCTCGATAACAAGTTTAATGAATTGCTCTCGTGTATTCCACCACCACCACCGGCTGCATCTAACACACCTCTACAACAACAACAACATCGCCTTCCAAATCAAGTGGGATGGGCACTGTGCATTCCCCTTGAGCCTGGTCAAAATTCTGGTGCCGCTGTTGATGCTTCTGTAGCTCCTGCTGCTACTGCAGAGGTGGAGGACCATTACGAGGATGAGGTTGATCAAAATCAAAACTACGTGCAACCACCAGCACCACCGCCACTAAGTCGTCCTCATGCATATCATCGCAATGGTAGGGCTGCACAACCACCTCAGGTGCGTGATCATGACCATCTCCCTAAACTGAAATTGAACATTCCACCATTTGAGGGTAGATATGTTCCTGATATATATCTTACTTGGGAGTTAGAAACTGAACAACGATTTACATGTTTACAATATCCTGAGGAGAGACGTGTTCCTGCTGCTGTTTGTGCTTTCACAAGCTTTGCATGTGTTTGGTGGTCTGAACATTGTAGATTATATCCTATTCCAGCTACTTGGGCTGCTTTGAAATATGATATGCGTACTCGTTGGGTTCCACCATATTATCAAGAAAACTTCAAAAATTGCAGCGTTTAAGACAAGGAAAAAATTATGTAGAAGAATATTATCAGGAATTAGAAACTGGCATGATTAGATGTGGTTTTGTTGAGGAGAATGAAGCTATGCTTGCATGTTTTATGGGTGGATTAAATAGAGAGATTCAGACCATTCTAGAGTATAAGGAGTATACTAATATCACTCGTTTATTCCATCTTGCTTGTAGAGTTGAACATGAAGTGCAGGATCGACAGGCATTGGCATGGACTAACTTTCCTGCAGGTCGATCTTCATCATGGACACCACGTGCATCTTCTATTTCCACTGCACCAGCACCTGCATCAGGTGCCACCTCCAGCCGTGATACAAGAAAGCAAGCACAACCACCACTATCTGCCAAGAGCACACCTGTTGGGCCTGCACAGAGTTCTTCTTCTTCAATGGCATCAACAGGGCACACAAGTGATATTATCTGTCGTCGTTGTAAGGGAAGTGGACATTTTGCGAGAGAATGCAAATCTCAGCATGTGATGATTGTTACTGAGGATGGTGGGTATGAGTCCGCTAGTGACTATGATGAGGAGACTTTGGCTCTTATTACACATGAAGAACAGGTGGAGAGGATTCTGATCATGAGACACAATACATGGCTGCTGAAGATGCTGATAGGTATGAATGTTTAGTTGCTCAATATGTTTTGAGTGTGCAGGTTACACAAGCTGAGCAAAATCAGAGGGATAATTTGTTCCATACAAAGGGAGTTGTGAAGGAATGTTCTGTTCGCGACATCATAGATGGAGGGAGCTGCAATAACTTGGCTAGCATGGAGATGGTGGAGAAGCTATCTCTCACCACAAGACCACATCCACATCCTTACTACATCCAATGGTTCAACAACAGCGGCAAGCGTAAGGTAACACGTACTATTCGTGTGCATTTTAGTATCTCTACATATGTTGATTATGTTGATTGTGATGTGGTACGTATGCAAGCATGTTCCTTATTACTTGGTAGACCATGGCAGTTTGATAAAAATTATGTACACCATGGTAGAAACAATCAGTATACTCTTGTTCATAAGGATAAAAATATTACTTTGCTTCCTATGACTCCTGATTCCATTTTGAAAGATGATATTAATAGAGCTAATAAAGCAAAACAGGAGAAAAATAAGAGTGAACATCAGATTGTGGCAAAATAATTTGAGCAACAAATGAAGCCTAATAATAAAACATCTAGTGTTGTTTCTGAAATTAAATTGAAAAGTGCATGTTTACTTGCCGCCAAATCTGATATTGATGATCTAGATTTTAGCAAATCTGTTTGCTATGCTTTTGTGTGCAAAGAGGCATTATTTTCATTCGAGGACGTGCCTTCCTCTTTGCCTCCTGCTGTCACTAACATTTTGCAGGAGTTCGCTGACGTCTTTCCACAAGACGTGCCACCGTGATTACCACCTATTCGAGGGATTGAGCATCAAATTGACTTAATTCCCGGTGCATCATTACCCAACCGTGCACCATACCGTACCAATCCAGAGGAGACGAAGGAGATAATGCGTCAAGTACAAGAACTGCTCAACAAAGGTTATATACGCGAATCCCTTAGTCCTTGTGATGTTCCTATCATTTTAGTGCTGAAAAAGGATGGTACGCCGTGTATGTGCGTTGATTGTAGAGGCATTAATAATGTTACTATTCGGTATCGTCATCCTATTCCTAGGCTAGATGATATGCTTGATGAATTGCGTGGCACTACAATATTCTCCGAAGTTGATTTGCGTAGTGGATACCATCAAATTCGTATGAAATTGGGAGATGAATGGAAAACAACATTTAAAACTAAGTTTGGATTATATGAGTGGTTAATCACGCCTTTTGGGTTAATTAATGCACCTAGTACTTTCATGAGATTAATGAACGAAGTTTTACGTGCTTTCATTGGACGATTTGTGGTAGTTTACTTTGAAGACATATTGATTTATAGCAAATCTTTGGAGGAACATTTGGAACATTTACGTGTTGTTTTTATTGCTCTACGTGATGCACGTTTGTTTGGTAACCTTGGAAAGTGCACCTTTTGCACCGACCGAGTATCTTTTCTTGGCTATGTTGTTACTCCACAGGGAATTGAAGTTGATAAAGCCAAGATTGGAGCTATTGAGAGTTGGTCGCAGCCCAAAACGGTCACACAAGTGAGGAGTTTCCTTGGCCTCGCTGGATTCTATAGGCGTTTTGTGAGAGATTTCAGCACCATTGTTGCACCTCTCAACGAGCTTACAAAGAAGGATGTGCCTTTTGTTTGGGGTACCGCACAGGAAGAAGCCTTCACTGTATTGAAAGATAAGTTGACACATGCTCCTTTACTCCAACTTCCTGATTTTAATAAGACTTTTGAGCTTGAATGTGATGCTAGTGGAATTGGATTAGGAGGTGTGTTATTACACACAAGAAGGGTAAAGAAAATGTTATTGCTGATGCATTGTCTCGTCGTTATACTATGCTTTCACAACTTGACTTTAAAATATTTGGTTTGGAGACCATCAAAGATCAACATGTGCATGATGTTGAATTTAAAGATATATTGCAGAATTGTAAGGAAGGGAGAACTTGGAACAAGTTCGTTCTTAATGATGGATTTGTGTTTCGTGCTAACAAGCTATGCATTCCAGCTAGCTCCGTTTTCTTTTGTTGTTGCAGCAGGTGCATGGAGGAGGATTAATGGGACACTTTGGCGTCAAGAAGATGGAGGATATACTTGCTACACATTTCTTTTGGCCAAAGATGAGACGGGATGTTGAGCATTTTGTTGCTCGCTGCACTACATGTCAAAAAGCTAAGTCACGACTCAATCCTCATGGTTTATATATGCCTTTGCCTGTACCTAGTGTTCATTGGGAGGATATATCTATGGACCTTGTTTTAGGTTTACCTCGAACAAAGAAGGGGAGGGATAGCATATTTGTTGTCGTGGATAGGTTCTCGAAAATGGCACACTTTATACCATGTCATAAAAGCGATGATGTTGTTAATGTTGCTGATTTGTTCTTTCGTGAAATTATTCGCGTGCATGGTGTGCCAAATACTATTGTTTCAGATCATGATACTAAATTTCTTAGCCACTTTTGGAGATGTTTATGGGCTAAGTTGGGGACTAAACTGCTTTTTAGTACTACTTGTAACCCCCAAACAGATGGACAAACTGAAGTAGTCAATAGAACATTGTCTACTATGCTTAGGGCTGTTTTGAAGAATAATAAGAAAATGTGGGAAGAATGCTTGCCTCATATTGAATTTGCTTATAATCGTTCATTGCATTCTACTACTAAGATGTGCCCTTTTGAAATTGTGTATGGTTTCCTACCTCGTGCACCTATTGATTTGTTGCCCCTTCCATCTTCGGAGAAGGTTAATTTTGATGCGAAAGAACATGTTGAATTGATTTTAAAAATGCATGAGTTAACTAAGGAAAACATTGAGCGTACGAATGCTAAATATAAACTTGCTGGAGATAAGGGTAGAAAACATGTTGTGTTTGCACCTGGAGATCTTGTTTGGTTACATTTGTGTAAGGATAGATTTCCTAATTTGCGCAAATCAAAGCTAATGCCACGTGCTGATGGTCCTTTTAAGATGTTAGAGAAAATAAATGATAATGCATGTAAACTTGAGCTGCCTGCAGATTTTGGGGTTAGTCCCACTTTTAACATTGCAGATTTGAAGCCTTATTTGGGTGAGGAAGATGAACTTTCGTCGAGGACGACTTCATTTCAAGAAGGGGAGGATGATGAGGACATTAATACCATTGTTACACCCACAGCCCCTGCTGCTATACATACTGGACCAATTACTAGAGCTCGCGCATGCCAATTGAATTATCAGGTACTTTCGTTTCTTGGTAACGATTCTAATGTTCATGAGAATATGATGCTGCCTAAATTGGATACATTTGTTTTGCTTACAAATAGCTTGGACAAGAAAGATGAACCTTGGAGCAAGTTCAAGCATGGAGATGATGGCATGTGCAAGGGGATCAAGAACGGAGTTACAAGTGATGAATTCAAGACTTTGAAGCCACCATAAGGAGTGCATGAAGCCTTGGACGAAATATACAAGATGCCACTTCATAAATTTCGTCCAGAGGCTATTCTAGGTGCTGTGTCACCTTATTATTGGGCCAGGCCCATGTATTTTCAAAATACTTAAGTATAGGTTGTTTTTAGAGTCCGTATGTGTGGGGAAACAAGAGTTAGGGTTGGTTTCGGACCCCTCCTCGAAGGGCCACGAAATTCCCCCCTCTCTCCTCCATATATACAGCCCTTAGGGCATCGTTTAGACTTTTGGTTTTGTTTAGATTAAAGTTCACCATAGCTGCAACTTCGCGTACTTTGTTTGTGTTCAACGACCAGATAAAGGCGTCACAGAACCCCACCTTTATCAATAAAGCTTTCATCTTATATTCACAATATCCAGATTGCAATCTTAGTTTCTTGCTTGTTCTTCGTTTGCCTGCAGGGAACGGACCTTCGTAGTGAGGTTGATCATGGTCCGGCGTGGTCAATAACCTCTCGGAGTTGGTTTAGCGATTACTAAGGCGTGACGTCCTCGCACGTTCGTAGTCGGATCGTCAAAGTCGATTTCCTCCAAACGATAGCCTCCATCTCACCGAAAGATGGGACACCTTTGCCCCTATCAGTTCCTGTCGGCGGCAAAGTCCCGTGCTTGCCATTTTTGGTGGCATTGCGCAGTTTTCGTCGCCGCCGCGGTGGCAGTCATGCCGGTGTGGCTCGGCCTGTTCACAGCCACATCCTGGTTCTGCCTTGCGATTGAGCCGGCGTTTTTCTAGATGTTAGATTAGTGGAGGAAGTTTTTCGTTGGTGAATTTCAGGTTATGATAGTTGCCAATGAACCCTAGATCTAGGTAGTTGAATTTCAAAGTGTAGTATAAAGGCAGCCATGGCAGTTTCAGCAACTATTTGCACTGGATGGCAACTAATTTCCTGATCAACTGTGTCAGTTGCCATAGATATGCTTTTCATGTGGCAACTAATTTTGTGATCACGCTATGTCTGTTGCCATGCTGTAGGCAGGATAATGTGGCAAATTCACTGTACCATAGACTCATTTTTGTGTTTTGCCATGCTGACTTGTGATATCTAGACATATTTGGTTGTATTACATGGCAACTCAAGATTCTTTGCAGGAAAACTCCTCTCAAAATGGGAAGGACCCTATGTTATCGAGGAGGTTTATCGGTCTGGAGCCATCAAAATAAATAATGCCGAAGGTACTAACCCGAAGGTTGTTAACGGGAAACAAATAAAACATTATATCTCAGGTACGCCATTGATGTTGAAAGTAATATTATCCAAACTTGACACCGGAAGAACACATAAAAGAGTCCTTTCGGAACACTCCAGAATCGTGAAAATAAGGAGGTACATGATACGGTAAGTAAACGGACTCCGAAAAATACGCAAAATATTTTCTGTCAGTTTTGGAATATTTAGAAAAATAAGAAAATAAGAAACTTCCAGGAAACGTACCCTGGTGGGCACAAGACACCAGCCCGGCGCGCCCAGGTGGGTTTGTGCCCACCTGGGGTACCTTCCAGACTCCATTTTTCTACAGTTTCCTTGTTCCCCAAGATAAAAAATTATATACCCCCCCCCCCGGAACCTGTTGATCACCGTATCGCGGAGAAATCTTCTATTTTATTTTCCTTGTTGTTTTCTATCAGATCCTATCTACCATTGCCACCTCAAGCTCCTCCAAGGACGAGTTCTTCAAGAACGTCATCAACCCATATCTGCGGGAGGTGGTGCAGCACCCTCAGGTCATCTAGATGCATGAGGGGTTGCTCCACATCCGCGATGTGCAAGGTCCCAAAGGGACATGAATTGTGGAGGGTAGGCTCAAAGCTATGGAGCAGGACATCTTCCGGTGCAAGGGGATGGTTGAGCGTGGACTCAACGCCAATCACCTCATAATCACGGACCTCTCATGTGATCTCAAGGTGGATGGCAAGCCCATGAAGGACAACATCTTCACCCTCAACGAGCAAATCAACTTCCTCCAAAGCCAGATCTATGATCTCCAAAACCAAGTATTTGAATATGAGGCGAGGTTTAAAGGTATGAGTTTGGCTGATAGTTGCAGGACCCATGAGACTCACTCCTCCTCTTATGATGGTGGACCACTGCCATGGAAATTTGAGGACAAGATCTCTTCACCACCACCTTCTTCTTCATCACAAAAAGAGAATTGAGTATCGGGTATGGGCACTCCCATTGGCCTCCGCCAACCTTGGGGGGGTGCCCCGGTATCGCATCATCCCCATTATCTTTTTCCTTTACTTATTTTAGTTCGATCTTTTGCTTTAGATGAATAAAAGTTTAGTTCGATCCTTTCTACTTTGAGAGTTTGCTTAGTGATCTATCCTTGTAATCGTGTGTGAGATATATAATAAAGTTTATTTTAAGTTTTCTTTCTTTACTTTCATGTTGCAATTGAAAGAAAGGAAATAAGGAAGAAAAAGAGAAAGGAAATAAATAAAAGGAAAGAAATTGTGAAAAAGATCATATACTAATCTTATGGTAGGTGATGACACCACATAAGGAAAAGTATAAGTAGAAAATTTTATTAGAGATTGACAAACATAGCATTAGTCAATGATGCAACTCATGAAAGAATTAATAAGGGAAGAGAAGATTCACATATAAATATACTATCCTAGAATCTTTTGTGATTGTGAGCCCTCATCAAAATATTATATGCCAAAATTGTTGACGTTGGACAAGGAAGACAACTTAATGGTTTATGTTTGTTTATATTCACATAGAAGTCATGTTGTCATGGATCCTTTAACATGTGGTGCTTGCCCCTATTTTTGCTAGCCAAAAATTTCGCACCAAGTAGAGATACTACTTGTGCAACCAAAAACCCTTAAACCCAAATCTTATTTTCAAGTGTCCACCATACCTACCTAGGGATTGGGCAAGATCCCTCAAGTAAGTCGTTCGGTGCAAAAAGGCAATAAAAATTGCTTGTAAAAGTGTGAGATCATTTAGTGTAAGAGAAAATTGAGCATTGTACGAACTTGTGATGGTGGAGAATAAAAGAGACAGACTGCATAATAAAGGTTGCTATCACAAGGGGCAATACAATGTGACGTTCTTTTGCACTAAGGCGTTGAGCATACAAACAAATAACCGCATGGCAACTTCTGCTTCCCTCTGCGAAGGGCCTATCTTTTACTTTTATGTATTTACTTTTATGCAAAGAGTAAAAGTTTTCCTTCTATTCCTTTTTATTTTTCTCCTTTGGCAAGCATCATGTGGTGAGGAAAGATCTAGGCACATGTGTACAGTTCAATATAGATAGCATGAGTTATTATTGTTGACATCACCCTTGAGGTGAATAAGTTGGGAGGCGAAACTATAAGCCCCTATCTTTCTATGTGTCTTGTTGAAACGTTTTAGTCATGTGTATGCGGTGAGTGTTAGCAATCATAGAAGACTATATGATGGTTGAGTATGTGGAGTTGCCTAAAGGCTCCGATACGTGACCCTTCCTGAAAAGATGAGGAATTGTAGTTGCAAAGTTGACTGAGAACATAGTTTGTTGGTTTTTAATAGAGTTTTTCTTTATACTTCAATAGTGTGATGAATTTTGACTTATTCATGAGAAGTCTATGATAAGAGCTTTATGATAAGAGTCTTATGTTTAAGTTTGTTGTTGTTATAATAATCAACATGATGCTTCTATGTCTGTATTCTATTTTTTCGACACCTCTCTCTCTCTCTAAGCATGTGGACATGTTTTTCAATTTCGGTTTTTCGCTTGAGGACAAGCAAGGTGATGCGGAGCATCCCAAGGTCATCCCCATGGACCTACCTACATCCCCCACGACACCACTTGGACCAATGACAAGAGCCCGTACGAGAGCTATCGAAGACGAGGTTAACTCTCTCCTTGTTGAACTTCCCTTCGACCCACTTGAGACATGGCTACTACATCCAACGGATATGCTTTGTGTGTTTAGGTACCAAGGAACCAGCCTAGAAGAAGTTACGATGCAAGATGGACATCGGGAGCATGAAGAGGAACCGCCCAGTCCAGAATGGGCGGTACTACCGCCCACACATGACGGTACTACCGCTGAAGGCCCCCAAGCGGCACTACCGTCCAACATCCGCTCCACTGCTGCTCAACCCGATAAACTCCTGTGTTCGAGTGACCAGAGTCCAGTACTACCGCCCAGCCCGAGTGGCACTACCACTACAGCAGTACTACCGCCCTAGGGTCCGGTACTACCGCCCTGCCTACACGCAGAGGTCGGGCCAAGGGCCCATGTATTCCTCTCTCACTTACCCCTTTGTGTACTTCGACTATATATACTCTCCCACCTCATCCTAGCTAGGGTCAGTGTTGTGATAGCTCATTTGAGAGATAGAGCCTCGCTCATCCATATCGGATCTACTCCTTGAGAGAGACTGCGGCCCCTCTACGGAGAAGATCCACCTTGGATTCAAGACCCCCTCTTGGGTGGCCCCATCAAGACCTCCTCACGAAGAAGACCGGTTACCATTTGTATCGTCCCTTGTTGACTTTGGATCTTGTATCTCCTTTTGTGTTCATGGATCTAGCACATGTGTGATCGTTCTTGTTGGTTTGAGTGATTCTCTCGTGTTTCCCCTCGTGTTTCCCCTCGTGTTCTTCGTGTTCATCGCGGAATCCGCTCCTTTCGTGAAAGATCGGCCACCTAGGGTTCCACCCAACATCATCTTGGTGTCATGAGCCACGTTGATCACGATTTCGGAGCCTCCGCGTTGTGTTTCTAGCCTTGTTTTTGTTGATTTTGTCCCTAATTCGAAAATTCCCCACAAAAATAGCCCCAATTTTTTTTTGTGATTTGTTGGTGTGATGAAATTTTGTTGGATTTGATCCATGGATTTGCTTTGCCTTGAGTGGATCTAGCTTCCCCGCAAGTTTCCCCACTTTCCATCCACGAAATGTCCGCAATTTTCCCCCTGAAATCATCCTTTTCCGCCTCAAATACTCATCCCGATCCGGAATTGCGAATTTTCCCAACACCAGCGGTACTACCGCCCCCGCCGAGCAGCACTACCGCTGAAGTACCACAAGCGGTACTACCGCCCACCCTAGTGGTACTACCGTCCCACCCTGTTTTCACCCAAAACTGGTGAACGTTTTTGCCTAGGTTCCCATACCACCACCACTTTCCGCAACCACCATTGCTTATTCGTTTCGCACTCTGATACACCTTTGCCACTTTGTGCTTTGAGAATTTGAGTTGCAGTTCCGTGTCCTATTGTGTTTCGGCTATTTAGGTACGGTTCGACATCAACATCACCGCCGCTCATCTTCGCCACAGACGTGTCATCAACAATGAACACTTCTCCATTTGGTCACCATCATCCGTTCTTTCTTATGGACGAGGAACCAAAGAACGGTAATCTCATCTTGGTATCGTGATACATCATTCTTGCCATTACATTCATAGCCATCATAGCCTTACTCTTTCGCGTTGCTTACCCATCGAGACTAGCCTTTGAGTATTGCCAGCAACGTGACTTGTGCACACTAGTGATCATACTCCCCCTAGCATACATACATATCATTGGTGCATATCATCTCTTGTGTCATAAAGTGTCATCGCATACTCAATTTCTTCTTGGTTCGCGAAACATTGCATGAGAAAAGAGCTCAAACACAAAGAGCCAAATAATCTTTTAAGAAAAAGGGAAAGATAAGCAAAGAGCTTTTAAGCAAGAACCATAGCATCATACAACATTAATATTGTCATACTAGATCATCTTGGATCATATCATCGGAACACCATACATAGAACATACTTGGGATAGAAGTCGTTGCATTTTTGCTTAGTAGGTTGTGCACAAGTATTTATATCCGCCTATTGTGCAATCGTGCTAGCGTCTCTCTAGTGTTGTGCAATAAGAACATTTTTGTGGACTCCACATTTTGGCTCATCCTTGGTTGCACGACCCCATTCATCTCTCTGCGTGTGTGTTTCCGTGTACCATATTTTGCTTCGTCTACTTGTTGCATTGCAAACTTGCGAATCTTTTCCAATATTATTGAAGCTCACTAACAATTGCATCAAATTTTGTGCCACCATCCTAACCAAGCTCCACCATAAGCTTTTACTCGTGTGGGTGTGAGAAACCGACAAGAATTGGTACCAATTGTGCTATTTCCTTGTTCCACATTGGAGTGATGTTTGATCCATCTTCAACATCGGTCAAGGTACATTTGGTATACGTACTTCTCTTTCTCCCACTCACATATTTCCCTTGGAAATGATGGATAGGCCAAGTACTTCAACCAACCCACTCTTCATCGGGCAAGACGACGACATGAACTCATATGTCACAAAGAGCCACCTCTTTGGTGCACAACGTGCTTTGCATGAAGAGCAACAAGCAATGAGTGAACGCATCGACAACCTCGCCACCGACTTGCGACTCTCCGAGAAACGTACACAAGACTACTTTGACCACAAGCTCGATGACCACAAGCAAGAAAATGACGCAAGGATGGACGAGATTCGTGCTTTGTTGCTCAACTGCCCTTCTTCCACTTCGTCCTCATCAAGACGGAGCCACTCAAGTCGACACTCCGACTACACCATCTCCGGCTCAAGTACACCGACATCGAATACTCTTCGTCGTGCCACGTGCCAAGATCAGCAAGACAACTGCAACCCTCTACACGACAAAAACTCTCAAGAACAACGACATCGTCAAAACCAAGCTACATTTGCGCAAGCACGAGAACAGCAACGACAACGCCAACACGAAGAGGAAGAGCGAGCGCGACTACACCAAGAAGCACAAGATGCCTAGACACAACGTCAAGAACAACAATTGCGAGAAGCTCAAGCACTTGAGGCGCAACGTGCCCTATGAGAATCAAGTCGAGCCGTAGCCAACCGAGGCCGACAAGCTCGTGGACATGAAGAAGCGCTTCGCGAAGAAGTTCATGAACGAATATATCAAGCTCGCGTGCAACGTCAAGCTCGACAAGTTCCTCCACAAGCTCGCCAAGAACACCAAGTTCAACAAGAGCAACAAGACATTGGAAATCCTCCACGACAAGAGCAAGCCATGAGAGACGATCCTCCTCGTCAATGATGTCATCATCCCCGACCCGAACACAATGAAGAGCAACGCTACGGCAAGCTAAAGTTCACCATGCCAAAGTTCAATGGAAGCGATGATCCCGAAGAGTGCCTTTCATGGGCATTGAAGGTCGATAAAATATTCCACTAGCACAACTCTGAAGAAGAGAAGAAGATCGCGATGGCATCCCTTGAGTTCCAAGACTATGTCCTCATTTGGTGGGAACAAGTCATTGAGCGCCGAGAGGCAAAAGGTGAACCACCCATCACTACTTGGGCACAAATGAAGGATGTCATGAGAGCACGCTTCGTGCCGACCTACTACAACCGCGACCTCTTCAAGAAACTCCAACTACTCAAGTAAGGAACCAAGAGCATTGAAGAGTACTACAAGGAAATGGGGATTGCAATGATATGAGCCAATGTCATGGAAGATGATGAGCAAACTATGGCACGTTTCTTGAATGGACTCAATCACCCTATCAAGAAGATCGCTGACTTCCAACCATACTTGAACCTCATCGAGCTAGTCCATGAAGCTACCAAAGAGGAACGTCAAGTGCAAGATGACTTCAAGTATGCCAAGTTCTCATCCAAGTCATACGATTTCTCCAACACCCAAGTTTCAACGACTGCAACACCTTCTACATCAACCAAGCCTTCTACAAGCAACGTCGACAAGTCAAGTTACAAGAAAGCTTCGAAAACCTCAAGTCATCCTCCTACAACGAGAAACTTCAAGCCGAGAGCTTCATCATCATCTACACCAATCGATGAGACCATCAAGACAAGTTCCTTCGAATGCTTCACATATGGAGGCCGAGGCCACAAGTCATTTGAGTGTACCAACAAGCGGACCATGATCCTCAATGACGACGGTACATATGACTCCATGAGCGAAGGAGAAGTGGAAGCCCTTGAGCAAGTGGCAATGCACCGGCAAGTGAACGATGACGAGGAACAAGTCTTTTGTGACGAAGATTCAAGTCCCGCTCTTGTTGTCTCCAAGGTCTTGAGTCTTCAACATCAACAAGAAGAAGACCAAAGATGCCATATCTTTCATACCAAGCCCAGCATCAATGGAAGGTCCGTCAAGGTCATCATCGAATGATCGCCTTTACGATGGATACAGGAGTTCATCACCAAGGTGATCTAGGAGCTTCAAGAGGCAAGGACCATACGTGGCGGCCCTCGCCCACCATCCAGCGCAGCTCTCCACCCTGGCGAGGGCGGCGGGCTATGCATCTGCGTCGACATTCCAGGGCTCAATAGGGCCGCATCTCAGCAATGATTCTGGACTTCGCGTGTTGGGCGGTGTGACGGTCCCCCTCACAGCTACGTTCGCATGCCTCTCAGCCTGCTGAACGCGGCTGTCACCTTCCAGCACCACCTGCGGAGCATCCTGGCGGCTCAGGAGGCCAGGCATCATGTTGTCCTGGTGGAGGTCGCGACAGTTTTTCAGGAGCCACCTGGGCCAGTGGAGCCCCCTGAGGCTCAGGACCCTGGCGGCTCGTGAAGGGCAACCTCTCCAGCGCGTGTCCCCAGCTTCCCCGACACCACTCCAGCACGGTATCAGGTGACTCTTTCCAGTTCATTCAGTGAGGGGCGCCCTTCGGGCAGCATTATCCCCAAGTCGCATGGACCTGTCCCTGCGGCGTGTATCCTTTTGCATCTTTAGCTTACTCTGTTGGGAGCGCCTCACGGGCCGCATCATCCCCAGGCCGCTCAGGTCCGTCCCAGTGGCATGTATCATTCATGCATCTATCTAAACTAGTTTGCCTCTTGCATGAATTGCCTTATGACTATCACCTGACTGTCCGGTACTTCGATACCATGAATGTTGCACGCCCTTACAAGCCCTCCCACGACCGCCCCATGATTAAAGACTGGCACGGCGTCTGTGCTCGGGTTCGTCCCTGCACCGTCGCCAAACCCAAGAGGCTGAGCTCTGGCTCGCGGGCCCGCTCACGTGTACATCACCTCCCATGGCCCTTGGTGCCTTGTTCTCGCATGGGCTAATCGCGGACGGGCAAGCCAGGGCACGCGACCCGGTGCCCCGCCACCACGGGAGCCGCACATCGGCTGTCTTTCTTTAGGATTTTTGCATGAGAAGACTAGGCACGGCATCTGTGCTCGGGTCTGTCCCTGCAGTGTTGATAAACCCAATGACTAAGCTCTGTCTGGCAGGCCAGCGCCGTTCACGTCACCTCCTAGGGTCGTTGGTGTTTGGCCTTCTCATGTGATCGCCTCAGGAGATCCATCTCGCAGGGCCACCACAGCCATCAAGAATCAAGACCAGGCTCAACCCGCCTTGAGGTAGGGCCCTGTGAGTCCCGCGCTGGCTCACGAGTGCCCAGGCACACCTCGTCTAGCCTTGTCGTGCAAGCCACGTGTCAGGGCGGGGCTGTACATGCCCCAGGGGCTCCACTCAGAAGGAGTCCTCACCCACGTACCAGTGGAAGCACCATGCTCCGTGCTGGCAGTCGACACGGTCGAGGAGCGGCTATGCCCGTGCAAGTGCGGAAGCGCTATGCTCTGCGCTGGTGATAAACAACTGAGGGTGGCCCCTTGGCCGCATTAACCTCAGGGAGCCGTCCGGCTCAGTGTCCAGCCTCACCGCAACGCTTTCCCCTTGGGGGAGTCGCGCGAGGGGGCTAGGGACGGGGGCTACGCTCAGGTCATGCCTAGCGTATGCCGCCCTACCAGGTCCCTCGGACCTGGTCGTCGCGCGCACCTCCCAAGCGGGACCTCGGCGAGGACAGGTATGAAGGTCTGTTTGCACGTCAAGGGGGACTCCTGAGCATCGTGACTCAGGAGCCTAACTGGACACGTAGCCCCTCACCCCTTGGTCCTGTCCTGGTGATCTAAACGGTCCAACGGCGGCTGAGGTATGCACGGGGTCGGGCTGCCGACGTAGAACACTAAGTCCTACTTTCCCATCTCCTCTTCGCGGGTTGTTTGCGCATCAAGAGGGACTCCTGAGCATCACGACTCAGGAGCCTAACTGGCCACGTAGCCCCTCACCCCTTGGTCCTGTCCTGGTGATCCGGACGGTCCAACGGCGGCTGAGGTATGCGCATGGTCGGGCCCTACCGACGTAGAATGTCAAGCAAACGAGAAGGAGGTCGCAGAATCTTAACAAGATACTACTAAAACATATTGTCCCTTAAACATCAAACAAGAGTTTTAACACCTCCATGAGGCACGCCGCATATCGCAGGAAAGATTGCAGGAAAGAGAAAGCAGGAAGGAGCACCAGCGAGCCTCCTCTTCAGCCTTGGACGCCATCGTCCGGAAGCGCCCGCTCGTCGGCAGCATCGACGTCACCCGTGCCGTCGGTCTTGGTCGAGGGATCGGTGGCATCATCGGCTGGAGGCGCGGAGTCGATGACAAGGAACTTCTTCAGTAAGGCCTCCACCTGGCCCTTCATGACCTTTGCAGCGGCTTCACAGCGCCCCTCATCCACAGACTAGAGCAGGACACCAAGGTCGGCGTTGGGCTCGCGAAGGTGAAGGTGGCTCAGGACACGCGTCAGGGCCAATGAGGAAAGCGCGCACGCTTCCCCCTCCACAATGGGGCCGATCCCGTCAACAACGTCCTCGAGCGCCATAACGAGCTAAGGAAGCAGTTGGGCGGGGCCGTCGTCATCAGTCACCAAAGGCTTCTCCATACCCTTCTCGTAGAGCCCCTGCAGTGCCTTGCGGGACCTCTCCTCAAGAGACTTGAAGGCCTCACGATCCTCGGCAAGAACCTTTGCCTTGACTTCCAGCTGGACCCTCTCCGCATCCACCTTGTTCTCCAGTTCCTCTAGGCGGCTACATTCTGCGGCCTGCGTCTGAGCCACCTGCTCCAGCTCAGCATCACGACCCGCGACTGCATCCTCCTGGACCTTCATCTTCTCCTTCGATTTGCGATCGCGAGCCTCCGCTGTGCGCTCATTGCGCATGGTCTCCAACTCGCCCTCCATCACTCGGCAGCGCTCCTCGGCGGCTTCGGCATCCTTCAACGGCGCCTCGCGGGCGGCCGCAGCCTGGTTGATGGCCCGCGTGCCCTCCTCGGAAGCCGACGTGGCTTGATCCCAGGCCGCCCTCACGAACGCGTCGAACCGCAGCCACCCCGAGATCAACTCCAGGCGCCCTGACGCCAAACGACGGTCGGCGCATTGAAGGTCACCCCAAAGCTGGGTCATCACGACAAGAGCCTCCTCCAGAACGTCTGGTGAAGCAGCTGGATCATGGACCGGCGCAGCGACGGGAGGAGGAGGAGGCAGAATCACCGCATGCGCGTCGATGGCAGCAGAAGAAGGGGCCGGGGGCTCCTAAGCCTTTGGCACCTTGGTCGGCGAGCTGGGGGCAGACGCCTCCGGAGTTGGCTGGGCGGGAGAGGCTGTTTTCTCCTGAGGACAGTCCTCTGCGCCTCGCGAGGACGACCATGCCGGAGAGGCGCGGGCACCATCGCTGCCTCTCCGCACCAGAGGGGGTGCGGTTGCCCCCTCTCTCTTCTTCTTCACCGACAGCGTCAGCCTGATGGCGCAAAAGGAGAGCGTCAAGAAACAGCAGCAGAAGCAGAAGCGAAATCAAGGCAAGGTGCTTACTGGTCCATGACGACGTAGTCCCTCGGCCTCTTTAGAAGCACGAAGCCCGGAGGCCTTGCAGCCCGAGCCACCGGCCCACGAGCCCCTGGAGCGGACGAGGTCGCGGCAGCCAGCCCCACGGCAGCACCAGACAATGTCAGAATAGGAGCGCCACCTCAGGAGACCAGCGTCGTCCTGCTCTTGGCCGGGACCCCGGCCAACGGCTTCTTCGGGGGGTGCCCCTGGACCTCGTAGTAACTCTGGCGGGGGTCTGGGACTGCCTCACCGGATGGTCGCCGTCCTCGTCACCGTCGGGGAGGGCTTGGAGGAGATCCATCGCAAGGGGAGAAGTCTCCCCTTCCCCCTCCAGGGTCGCCCCCGAGTCAGGTCTCTCCTCCTCGTCAGAATCATCAGAAGACACCAGTATGGGGGTCGCTTCCTCCGTGGCCTCAGAAGGCGCTGGCGGCACGAGCCTGCGTCCATCAAAGACAGGCATGGCGGCAGCTACCTTCTCCCCGTCTGGGCGATGGTACATAGGAAGATGGGAGTCTGGCGGGTAGCCCAGGTCGTCCCCAACCAGGAGACGGATGGCCGCCCCCAGCCCCTCTTCGGACAAGGCATCCTGGCGCAAACGAAGATCGTCCCCCTCGCCCCCAAGCTTCCACAAGGGGCGTAAGCGCGCCTGGTGAGGAGCAACGCGTTGTGCCAGGAACTCCTTCGTGAGCATGGCCCCCATCAGCTTCTCCGCCCTTGGGTCGTCAGGCTTCATGTCGGCGGTCATCTTCTCCAGCACCTGCTTCGCCCGAGGGTCGGTAAGCTTTGCACGGAGCCAACTTTCGTGAGGAGAGGGCATCTCCATCGGCAGCACCAACCACGGGTGGACACACTTGGCGTCCATCATGACCCACTTGCTCCTGAAGCCCTCGGCCTTCTTCCCGGCCTTCGAGATCGCGTTGGTCCCATTGGCCGCGATGAAGTTGGTGCACCCTAAGCAATGGCCCTCCTTGAGCCGGAGGTAGAAGAAGTGGCGAAGCAACGCCACAGACGGCATCACCCCCATGAATGCCTTGCAATAGAAGGCGAATATCGACAGGAGGAGGACGGAGTTGGGATAGAGATGAAGGGCATGCAGCTTGTAGTGGCTGAGGCTGGCATAGAAGAAGTCGGAGAAAGGAAGGACCAGCCCCGCGACGATGTTGTTCATGAAGAAGGGGTAGAAGGTACTGCCTGAAGGCTCCGCCTCGTCAGAGCCAGCCCAAAGCATGGTCTTTCCCCCCTTGTTGGTGTTGTCCGCCGTCATCAGGCGCGTGGCGGCGAGGTTCTTCTCCGAGACACTAGGCGCGCTCAAGGCCGGCTCGAACTAGGAAGGCGACCCCGTGGCCTTCGCCTTGTCGGACGCCATTGGCTGCAAGCTCGGAGAGGGGTTCGCGCGGATCTGGAGTCTCTCGGGGCAAGAAAGAGAAAGGGCATCTGGAGCAAGGAGAAGGAAGGAAATGAAAGCCCTGCGGCGCGTGCTAGCCTGTTGTCAGCCAAGGACAGTTGCCGAGGCAGTGCGGGGAAGCGGAGATGTCCATGACCTATCAATCGCCACACGTCAATCGAGGCCATAGGCGGTTGGGGCCCACGGCGCTCCGCACTTGCCCTTTGGCTTCGCCTTGAAGCCAAGTCCGAGCGCACCTTGGGCCCGGGGACTACTGTCGGCATCCTGGGAACGGGGGTACCCAGTCTTGCCTGCCTGCGGCCCAGGGCGTGGCTCCATCAATAGCCTGGTACGGCCCATCTTCACCAGCAGCCGCTCAAGACCCTTGCAGGGGGCAAGCGTGGCGAGGCAGACGACACCAAGACCTCCTCCGGGGCGGCCTCGCTAGGCTGGCTCTTGAGGAGCGGAGATATCTATACAAGGTGCACCTTGCAAGGTCCACGTGACGTGAGCCATGATGGTCAAGGCCAGGCAGGTGCAGGGTGCCAATTTCCTCTTTGGTGCTACGGAAGCACGCGTAGGCGAGGAGTCCCGAGGCATTAGGCAAGGGTTTCCATATCGGTGCAACAAGACCAAGATGAGCAGGACGGAGGTCACCGGGGAGCCCACGGCGGCGTCACCACCAGAGCCTTTGGCAGGCGAAGACCATCTTTTGTCAGGATAACTTGTACTAGTTGTCTCCCTTTGAAATTGGCCGTTGTGGGATCCCTTCCCACCTAAAAATTTGGGAAGAGGACCAGGGCCTCTGTAAATAGGGCTAGCCACCACCGTAGTCAAGGATGGGCTCATCTTGGATCGGATCCACTCCACCAAGGCCATCTCACTAGCTCATCGAGCTCAAGAACACCTCTCCTCAGGAGGCTGTTCGTCCACTATACTAGTTCATCATCAGCCCACGAGGCAATCCACCACACCACACTGGAGTAGGGTATTACACCACAACGGTGGCCCGAACCAGTACAAACTCTCGTGTCACTCGTTCCTTGGGTTCGGCGAGCTAGGCCTAGAGATCATTGCGAGAGTGAGCGGGAGAGAGAGAGATCTTCGTGCGCACCCCAGTGTTCGAACCTCAAGGGTTTGTCGGAACCCACAATCCGACAAACTCATCAGATGTATATGAAGATTCACATGTAAACCCAAATAAAGTGGATGGATCTATGGGAGGTCCTTTTGCAGCAACCCATGTGGTTTTGGGGTACTGCTCAAGTTTCCAGTAGGACCCATCAACAATGAGTTTCCTCTTAAATGCAATACCCTCTTTCCTAGGGTTCCTGTTGAGGATATGCTTCTTAAGCACATCACAAAGAGACTGATGCCCTTTGAGGCTTTTGTACATGTCTGTCACATACAATTCCTTCAACCTTGCATTGTCAGTGATACTTGTGGTATCCTCAGATGAGGAATTTGTGACCACAGAAATAGTTGAAGAATTTGCAGCAGTAGAAGCATTTGAACTTTCAGGTGAGGAATCATCATATTCTCGTTCAATGCATTTCAAACATGGTGGAATGAATTCTTCCTGAGCAGAACTGATCTGTTGAGCAAACAAAGAATCATGTTCCTTTTCAAGATCATCATGACTCACCCTTAGCTTCTCAAGATCTTGCTTTTTCTGAAGAAATTCATAAGAAAGCTTCTCATGATCAGCTAAGAGTGTTACATGATGACCTTCAAGGTTATCAAACTTTGATTGTAGTCGTTGAAGATTATCGGTCAAGGTTTGAGTCCGATTCAATTCCTTACCCAACAGGTCATCGCTTTTGTGTAGCAAATTTTGAATCCTTTCCAAAGCTTTTTGTTGTTTCATGGCAATAGTAGCAAGCTTGGAATAGCTAGGTTTGAGGTTTTCATCAGATTCATCTTCACTTGACTCAGAGGAGGGATATTTGAGTACCTTGGCACCTTTTGCCGTGAAGCAATAGGTGGGAGCGTAGTCATCGTCGCCATCGTTAGCGGTGTTGGTGTTGCCATGTTCCTCAGTGTTGAAGATGGACTTGCTGACGAAAGTAGTACTGAGAGCTAGGATCGCCACACCAAAGTCTGACTCCTCGAATTCCTCCTCTTCCTCATTTTCCTCAGATTCAGCTTCAGAGTCCATTTCCTTGCCAATGAATGCCCGAGCCTTTCTGGAACTGCTCTTCTTATGACTTTTAAGACTTTGATGATGAGTACTTTGAAGATTTCTTCTTTTTCTTCGAGTCATCAGAACTGTCATCCTTGTATTTCTTCTTCTTTGATTCCTTCGACCCTTGAGTACAATCAGCCATGTAGTGACCAGGCTTCTTGCATTTGTGGCAAGTCCTTTTCTTGTAGTCGTGGGATGAAGAATTTGATCTCATGTCATCATTTCTTGAAGATTTTCCAAATCGCCCACGTCTAGAGAACTTGTGGAATTTCCTCACGAGCATAGCTAGCACCTGGCTCAGTTCCTCAGGATCACCAAGGCTACTATCAGAATCTTCCCCTTCAGATGAGGAAACTTCATTTTCCTTTAGTGCACGTGATCTTCCATAGCTTGGCCCGTAGAGGTCTCTTTTCTAAGCTTGTTGGAACTCATGAGTATCCAACCTCTCGAGGATATCAAAAGGATCTAGTGACTTGTAGGCTCCATGTTCTTGAATCATCTGTGCCAGTGTATCGGATGATGAATCGAGTGATCTCAGCAATTTCTTCACCACCTCATGTTCGGTGATGTCAGTGGCACCAAGTGCTTGAAGCTCATTTGAGATGTTAGTGAGACGATCGAAGGTTTGCTGAACATTTTTGTTATCGAGTCTTTTGAAGCGATTGAAGAGATTGCAAAGAACATCAACTCGAGAATCACGTTGGGTTGAGATTCCTTTGTTGACCTTGGACAGCCTATCCCAGATAAGCTTTGCAGACACCAAAGAACTCACTCTATTGTACTATCCTTTGCTCAGGTGGCCACATATGATATTCTTCGCTTGAGAGTCGAGTTGCTTGAATCTCTTCACATCAGCATCATTCACGGAAGGAGTGATGGAGGGAACGCCATTTTCCACAATGTATTAGAGATCCTTGTCAATTGCCTCAAGATGCATGCGCATCTTGTTCTTTCAGTAGGGGTAGTCCGTCCCATCGAAGGTAGGACACCCAGCCGAGACCTTGATCATGCCTGCAGTCGACATAAATAAAACTCCAGTGGTTAAACCAAAATCACACAGAACAATGGAGTACCTCGCTCTAATACCAATTGAAACTGTGTTATATCGACTAGAGGGGTGAATAGGTGATTTTTACAAATTCATCACTAAGGAAATACTACTTGAGGAATTTGCTAAGTGACGAACTACAAGGAGCAGAATAGGTACTCATGTGCATGCATAACAAGACAGAAACATCGTCATCATGATGAAATGAAGCATACACAGAGCACAGTGTTGACACCAGATTTTGGCACGGCGAAGAACTTAATTAAGATGGCCTCAAATGGAGAAGTGCTCAAAGTGAGAAAGTTCCGTATCGTCAAAAGGAAAAAGTTTGATATTTGGGCCATAGTCATCCGGTCTCATCTCTAAGGCCGAAGTTGTGTTCGAAGTACTTAGATTTTGTATTCAGAACACTATTCGGCTGATTACGCCCCTAAGACTGCCCCATATTGAAAACTGATCTACATGAATTGTCTTCGTCTCGTCGAAACGATCGATTTTGATATCAAGACTGTCTCAATCCAGGTCATATGCAAAAGTTAGAACCCGCACGGCGCGACCCTCCAGTGAGAAAAAATATGACGCCCGGAACCAGACACATATGTGTGTATGTCTGATGTGCTGCGTGAATAATTAGCTGTCTTGCACGAGCGATTTGACCCTCGAGATGACCTGTGATGAAAAAACGTTCAACATGAAAGTTGTTCGTCTCGTCGAAACGGTCAATATTGCTTTTGGGCTCATTCCATCCGAGGTCGTTTGTCACCACAAAAAGGACCCTCACAGTACGGCCAATTTAAACCGAACAGTTTTGGAAAGTTCGGATAAAACCAGCCCGAATTTGACAAGGGTTTTGGACGTGAATTGATGTAATTTTCTTGTAATGAAAGCCTAGATAAATCCTTTGCTTGTACGGGAAGTCCAACCGCCTCTTATATATGTTGGGGGTGACGGCCGATTGAAACAACACACAAGCGAACAAATCTATCTACACTTTTTACCTTTACTTTTCCTTCTCCCTTGTTCTTTTTCTTCCTCGTTCTTCGTTCGTTCTTCTTCATTGCAGGGCGGCGAACCTCGAGGCTCTAGGGGCGGTCAGGCCGACCTAGGGCAGCCCATAGCCGCCGCGCGCCCAGACGGGGTCCCTCCCGGGCGCGTGGGGTTTCGGGTCTACAAAAGCGCCCGCCGGATTGCTTGCGTACCGCGCTTCCGGCGGGTCTCCTTCGACATGAGCTGCGGTGCATCACCCCTAGCGTTGGAGGTACACGATTACGTGTTCGTGTGTGAACACACTTTTTGGCGTCTCTGCTGGGGACGAAGCATTGAACGGTCTCCGGCTCGTTCTTGCTACGAAGAGATCGTCATCTAGGGTTTGACATCCACAAAGGTAATATGAATACCCACTTCACTTATGTAGATGCAAATAATGCATATGTTGTTGCTAGATTGTCTAATGAGCATAATGTATCAGCTAGCCCTAGTTTTATCAATAATGTATCTAATTATGTGCAACAGCCGATTCAGAATAATCTTCATGCTTCAACTTCATATAATTTCAGCGACATGCAACATATGTATCCCAACTCCCATGCATCGGCAACCCCACAAATCTATATGCCGATGAACAACATGATGAGTTCGGTTAATCAAGTTGAGATACCCCATGTAGGAACTTCCAATAGGATGCAACAAAGTGTTTCAACTTTTTATTCATCGGCAAATAACTTGCAATTTGTTAATCCAAACGTGCCGGCGGATATGGGAATTGGCCATGCTACTACTAGTTATTCGTCCAATTACCCTCAAACATCATATGCTACACCTCATGCTACTAATTTTTTGGCACCATACGCAACTGTTGATGTCCATAATTCGGCTCCCCACCTTCATGGTCATGGCCGAATAAGTGAAACTTCTACAAGAGCACAAATGCCTTCACCTACTACCGTGGCATATCATGTCCCCCCAACACAATTACAGAATTTCGGTGACATATCGTTACCGAAAGAGTCTAAAATTGTCGGGGGGCAATTCTATTCAGATTGGGTCATTAAGAAAAATCTTACGTCTTTTTGGGATGAATGCAATGTTGTTCTACATGAATTAATAAAAGAGGGAAAGCCTATTAATTCTACTGCAATCCAAGCTAGATTATGCCAAAAAGAGAAAGCATTGGGTGTGGATAGAATTATCAGAAAAGATGGTGATTCAGATAATAAAGTTAATTAGGCTATTGAAAAGACCGAATCAAATATTACGTATGCCGAATCTATTCTAGAAAAACAGGATGACAAGGTGTTGGGGAGCTATTTGAAAGAAGAACAACCTATCGTTCAAGTAGCGCAACCATCATGCTCTCCCAACGTGTTTGAAAAGGTATGTCTAGCAAGTGATTTACCTATCTTCGGATTTGGTCGCAGCTTTATTGTTGATGCTTCTATAAGAGAAATTCTCATAAGTAATTCTGAAAGATCAATCATGAAGGGAAATTTACTTGTTAGCAATAAAACTGTTATAGAACATATCGATCAGTCTATTGTGCCATTTATAAAGACCGATAGTGACCTATTATTGCAGCCAAAGTTTACCCCATTGCTTTATCAAAATTTCATATCTAATTGGGTAGCTTTGCTTGTTTCTTACTTGGCTTGCACTTGGTCTCAATTGAGACATGTGTATTCTAACTATTTTCATTTCAGAAATTTAAAGCCAAGGTCAAATTCTTTTGAAAAATCCGATGCTAATATAATATATTATCCAAATACATCGGAGATAGGGTGTAAAACACCATGCATAGCCGAATGGGGAGATTCTAAATCTGAACCATTCGTTTGCTCAACTCCAAAGTCGTTTGCACACCAAGATCGGCTAGAAAATAAGAAGTATACCTTCAATTCAAGCATGTGTGATCAAATATTTGATTTGTTGCTGAAAAATAATTACATTAAAGTTCTTGATCACCATGTGAAGCCATCAATCCAAGGATGAATGTATTGCAAGTTGCATGATTCGTCCAAGCATAATTTTGAGGATTGCAACATGTTTCGTCAAATAGTTAAATCGGCCATTGATAAAGGACGATTAAAATTTGTTGAAACACCAAGGGATGACCAGTCTATTCTGATTGGCCCTAATGGAAAAAGGTTTTTGAATCGGCTGCTTCAAGACGATTCCTTTAAAGATGAGAAGGTAAAAACTACAGGTGATGGGATCAAGCTTTCAAGTAAAAAAGTTGTTCAAGAGCACAATGAAAATATTCTTGAAGGCATGAGTTCTATCGAAGATACAATGAAGACGCCAAGGACTGGGGGGCAACAAGAAAATCCAAAGATCGATGCAAGTCAAGACAAAGGAGATAAAGGCCGCAATAAGGACAAGTGCAAGAAATCCAAGGTCACTTTTGCACAATTATTAGATAAATATCAAAAGAAGAGTGAAGAGAAAAGTGCTTATCGGCCAACTAATCGAAAAGCATCAAGATCACGCCCTAGGCGCAAACCCGAGGATTGGTATTAGCAAAATGAGAATTCTAATGCGGTATATTCATATCCATATTTTGTGCCGCCAATGCCAATGCCATGGATACCTTCCTATGATCATGTAAATCCATATCCATCGTGGGACAAGTATGATACAAGGGCGCATTCTTATTCTTATTTGAGACCATCTCACAAACATTATGCAACTCCAAAAAGATCAACATTTGAACAATCACATGTCAAAGACCGTTTCAATCATAAGGAATTGGTCCGGAGCTCAAGGAACAAGAAAGAGGTGGTCAAACAAATTTATCGTGTTAAAAAAGATGGTCGTAAGAGTGCTACTTCAGATTTGATCTCAAATGAGAAGGAGCCAATTAAAGTATTGACATTGGCTACTAATGGCGATGAGGCAAGTCAATCAAGTACCAAATTTGAAGAGAAGAAGTTGAGAGTGCACATGGTAAAACAAGAATTGTCATTGCTTCAAACAAAATCACAGCCGGGTGCCCACTCGGCTTATCATATTGGCAAAAGAAGAAATTACAAAAACTTAGTGCACAAGAACTTGAAGAAAGGAATATGGCATGGGTTCCCAAAGGAAGTATTCAAAATAAGAATTATGTGCAAGCTTCCTTTACAAGGAGTGCGGCAAATGTGAAGAAGGAAAAGAGTGAAAACTATGAAGGACCAAGCCGAAGGTTTCAACATCTTCGGTCCACACATTATCCATTTTTTTCAACAATGTCGTTGATGCCTATGCCATGGAATTTCTCATCAGGTATGATTGGTTACCCTCAATGGGCTTATTTTAAACCATGGATGCAATATAATTTCTTACATCATGAAAGGGTATTACCAAATCATCATATGTTTGATTAGCTTTACTTTTGTTGCTAATCCAAATGGCCGATATATACTTATCATCCTAAACACATAAAATGGCCGATGGAGTGTTGACATCGTACTTAGGAAAAGCATCGTGCAAGTTATTTTTCGGCACACAAGTTTGCCGAAAAACAGGGGGGCATGTGTTGACACCAGATTTTGGCACGGCAAAGAACTTAATTGAGATGGCCTCAAATGGAGAAGTGCTCAAAGTGAGAAAGTTCCGTATCGTCAAAAGGAAAAACTTCGATATTTGGGCCATAGTCATCCGGTCTCATCTCTAAGGCCGAAGTTGTGTTCGGAGTACTTAGATTTTGTATTCAGAACACTATTCGGCTGATTACACCCCCAAGACTGCCCCATATTGGAAACTGATATACATGAATTGTCTTCGTCTTGTCGGAACGGTCGATTTTGATATCAAGATCATCTCAATCCGAGGTCATATGCAAAAGTTAGAGCCCGCACAGCGCGACCCTCCAGTGAGCAAAAATATGACGCCCGGAACCAGACACATATGTGGGTATGTCTGATGTGCTGCGTGAATAATTAGCTGTCTTGAACGAACAATTTGACCCTCGAGATGACCTCTAATGAAAAAATGTTCAACATGAAAGTTGTTCGTCTCGTCGAAACGGTCAAGATTGCTTTTGGGCTCGTTTCCATCCGAGGTCGTTTGTCACCACAAAAAGGACCCTCAAACTACAGCCAGTTTAAACCGAACAGTTTTGAAAAGTTCGGATAAAACCAGTCCGAATTTGACTAGGGTTTTGGACGTGAATTGATGTAATTTTCTTGTAAGGAAAGCCTAGATAAATCATTTGCTTGTACGGGAAGTCCAGCCACCTCTTATATATGTTGGGGGTGACGGCCGATTGAAACAACACACAATCGAACAAATCTATCTACACCTTTTACCTTTACTTTTCCTTCTCCCTTGTTCTTTTTCTTCCTCGTTCTTCGTTCGTTCTTCTTCATTGCAGGGCGGCGAACCTCGAGGCTCTAGGGGCGATCAGGCCGACCTAGGGCAGCCCATAGCTGCCGCACGCCCAGACGGGGTCCCTCCCGGGCATGTGGGGTTTCGGGTCTACAAAAGCGCCCGCCGGATTGCTTGCGTACCGCGCTTCCGGCGGATCTCCTTCGACGTGAGCTGCGGTGCATCACCCCCAGCGTTGGAGGTACACGGTGACGTGTTCGTGTGCGAACACACAGGTAGTGTATAAATAGGATAAGCAGGTTGAAGACAGGTTGACTCAAGAAATAGGATTGAGGAAATTGAGAAAGTCTTGCTCAAAGTCTTCAAATAGTAACGATCAATTTCATCAACACATGAGGAAGGAAATAGAACCAATAGCTTGGTGAAGACAGTGATTTGGTAGACCAGTTCCAACTGTTGTGACAGTTGTATGTCTGGTTGGAGCAGCTTGGTATTTAAATCAAAGGACACACAGTCCCAGGACACACAGTCCTTACTGTATTCTCCTTGAGCCAAGGTCACACAGACCTCACCCAATCACTCGTGGTAAGTCTTCACAGGTGACTTCCAAACCTTCACAGACTTGGTCACTCTGCGATCCACAATTCCTCTTGGATGCTCTAGACCTTGACGCCTGACCGTCTGGAAGATGCACGGTCTTCAAAGGTAACAAGCATCGGTTCCACAAAGGAATAATCTCTTCAGTGATGCCCAATCACTTTGGGTTGTAGGTGTTTGGGTTTTGGGTTTTTCCTCACTGATGATTTTCTCTCAAAGTTCTCGGAGGATGGGATGCTCTAAGTGACAAGTGTCAGTTTCTCTCGGAGCAGCCTACCAACTAGTGGTTGTAGGGGGCGGCTATTTATAGCCGGGGAGCATCCTGACATGATAAGACACAAATGCCCTTCAATGATATGACCGTTAGGTGGATAAGATATTTGGAACAGTTGGCGCGTAGCACAGCAACAGTCAGGAATTTGAGCTCTCAAATTCCTCAGGGCTATCATGTTCTTCACTTATGCAATCCACACTGGCGAATTCCTAACTCCTCAGTCAGAACAAATTCCTCAGAGACCAGAAGATCTTCGTCTCTGTCACTAAAGAAATTGACTGAACTGTAGGTGTAGGATTTGAGATGAGCATCACTTGGAAAGTTTTCCTTACTTTTACCTCGACCCCCTTTAACAGTACGGTGTTTCCTATGACTCAAGAAAGAGAAAATGAAACTACGAAAACAAAAGTCTTCATGCTTCATAATCCTCGCATCAATATCAAAGTCTTCAAGGTCACATCAATTTCCTCATTTTCAAAGTCTTCAAGAAAACCAAAATCTTCAAATGAAGACATTCATTTTTAGGGGTCGGCTTCTTCATAAATATCAAACTCCTCACAGACTTATGGAATCTGTGTACACTCACGAACACATTAGTCCCTTAACCTATAAGTCTTCAATACACCAAAATCACTAAGGGGCACTAGATGCACTTACACTTATCTTGTGCTAATCTCACATGCACATACATATCATGATGCATGATGTGTACATTTACCACGCACACACTTTGTTTCATTTGCCTATTAGTTGTGTAGGTACCAATGCACCATCATCAACCTCGCAAGCGCACAAGTTGAGGAAAAGAGCTCTAGAGAGCAATGAAGACGTGCACCACCATGGAGTGCTTATTCTCCACCACTCCCCTTCACGCATTCCTTCTACATGTCCCTCACATGGTTATGTGTTATTATTCATGACATATATTATGCCCATATTGCCATATTCACTTTGCATGATATGTTCATTTCAATTTGGATGGCATGCTTTGGTTACCCATTCATTGCAATATACATGCCCCATGATTCTAGTACTTATATATGTATTTTAATGCTTGGTGGAGATGTTTGCTATTGCCATGTTTGCTTTGTGCCCCATGCCTGTGATCATGATTTGGCCATGTGCCATGTTTTCGTGCTTGCGATATGTCATGCCCATTACCAATGCCTATTATTTGCTCACATGACATGATTGCCATGATTTCCTCTAGTATTTTGCATCTCCACAATACTAGTTTGCATGTCATGATAGATATGCTTGCCTGTGTTGCATCACTAATGATTCATACTTGCTCATTTCATGCGGTTGATGGCATCCATTTCCTTACTATGCACATGATTTCCATTGAATATTGCCCAGTTGCTCCATATGGTACTTCTCTCATGCTAGATGAATTGCCATGTATTGAGTGCAAAAATGCTTTTAGTCTTGCTAATGAGATTGCCCTCATAGCTTTCTCCCATATGTTTGGAGCATTTGCCGTCTTTCATGTGAAGCATGCTTTTCTTCCTTCTTTCCACCATATACCTAGTGCCATGAACATCGTCGTTGTTGCATCATATCATTCATGCACTTTTGCTTCTAATTGATATGTGCAAGAAAAGAGAACCATCATGATGGATGATTTGTTTATCTACCATGCACATACATTCTTTGCTTTGTTGTGTGGATGTGTAGGATCGTTCGACTTCATGTCAACTTCCACTTCATGTGAGTTGACCATTCAAGCTCTTGAGAGCGAGCCACTTTCGATGGACACGCTTCTAGACCGCATTTCCTACCACTTTGGCATTGTGAAGGACACACAAGGACACGCTTTCAAGGAGATATCCTTCTCTTTTGAGAACTCCCAAACCTTGAACATGGATATTGTGTATTATACTTCATGTGTTGCTTGCACCATGACACTTACCGGTCATCTTCAACCACTTATTTACACACATGTTAGCGATATTGCATTCACTTCTGATGTCCGCCTTTCCATGACTCATTATATATTTGCCTTGTGTGTTGCATCCAACTTGTGTATTTACTTGCTCCTATCATATGTTTGGTTACAACAATGTCATTTCTTCACATATGACATGCCCTATTGATTGCTACATGCTTGTCTTGATTGCCTCATAGACGATGAACACTTGTTCTTTCAATTGTGTTAAGTGCCACACTGTTTTCACTACATCCTATGCACATTATGCTTGTATTGTATTGCACTTTGGATTGCCCCATGTAGTTAGATGTCTAATTATATTTTCTGTTGTGAATGATTCATATGCCTACTATAGACCTTTTGTTGAGGACTTTGTGCATGCTTGTTGTGACCTTGAGGTAGATGCTTGTTCTTTTGCCATGCACATTAGATACACTACCTCACATTTGCATGCTTGGCCCTATAGATTGCTATTGCTTCTTTCCTTTGATTGTGCTCAATTGATATGCTTACATGACACGCCACACTTCTTTGTCACACCTTATGCTATGCATGATCACGACACTTGTTGGGTGAATCGCCACTTGAATGCTTGGTTTTGCACTGACGCTAACCACATTTGTTTTCCAAGTGTTTGTCGTATTTGTCCCTTTTGCAGGAATTACAAGACGGTGCGATATTGGAGAGTGCCCATTTCAAGATTGAAGATGATGAGTACTTGGAGATCATCCACTTATACATGGCGACTCCATCTCTTTCTCATGGTGATTTGGTTTCTGATCCGAGGTTGGATCTTTCCCAAGGGGGAAGGGATGATGCGGAGCATCCTACGGACATCACCATGTCAAGAGCCCATTTTCAAAGAGACACGCGCATCATCCAATTCAAACATATAAAGGTGAATCTTCTCCTTTACATGCGTTGTGCCATTCGAGGATGGTATACTACTTGACACTCCTCTCATGTGTATGCTTAGTTTTGAGTGAATCTTCACACATGGAGAGGAGGAGTACATGCGAAAGAGAACGACTACACCATCCAAGAAGGAAGGTTGGAAGCGGAGAAGGAACCGTCAAGAAGAAGGCCAAGTTCCACGAGCACCGACCGGTGTCCACGAGAAGGCGCTAAGTTGCGAGGCCTTTGGATACCCTGTGCGCATGGGCCTCTAGACCGTCCCACGGTACAAGCTCATGTGCACGGGCTAAGCCGCCAGCTCTCTAGATACCCCATGTGCACGGGCTCCATTTACCACATGCACACGGGGTTGCCTACATGCAGTTATTGAGCTTTGCCCAAGTATTACCATTTCGCCCCTACTTACCCCCTCGTGCCTTGGACCTATATATACCCTCCTTCCTCCTCCATTTAGGGATAGCTAAGATTAGATCAAGACATTATAGCTTAGCTCATGTATCTCCCCTTGTGGGATTCCTCTTGAGAGAGAAGACTCCATTGGAGTGCAAGACCTCCACTTGTGGAGAAGGATTCCCCAAGTGAATCATCGAGACCTCCTAAGGGAGAACGATTCCTCAAGTGAATCATCCAGACCCATCTCTCCTAGATATTTGGATGGACTACCTTGTATCTTTATTTTCCTTGTTGTCTTTGGATCTTGGTGCACCTCTTTTATTGCTTGTGTTTTGAGTACTTGGAGTGAATCTTGTCCAATAGTGTTTTCCCATGTGATTTCTCTGCGTTTTCCCCTGGTGTTCCTTCTCGAATCCACCTCCAGTTCATGGACATCGGTCCACATAGAGTTTTTTCCTACATCATGAATTAGACGACACCTTCGTCTACTTAATGTTCAGATAATACTAGTTCATAGGACAAAGCAATGAACCTTGCTATCATGTTGAATGTACAAGGACAATCTGCTTGATTACTAGCCTACTTTCTCAAGCTTCACTAAAGGTTGACTGAACAATAATAAATTATAGGAGCATATCCCTAAAACATGATTTGGAGCCGTGGCTCGAGGCAGCCCTTTAAAGAACTTTGAAAATGTTAATTTTGTATACCAAAAAATTCTGAATATTTTTGTATATGTAAATGCATGTGTAGAATGTAGAAAGGAAGACAGTCCATGAAATTTTGTGCCTCTCAAAGACACATTGACCCAACATTATCTTTCTTTCTAAAACAAGGAAAAATAGAAGAGTATGTTGAGAGTTTGTGTTATCGTTTGGGTATGAAAAATGTGTCTACGACGTGGTTTAGCGGGTTTTTTGGATGACCTTTATACTCTGGAGTTGAAAAAATATGCAGATCATTTTTTTGACATGTACATCTACAATGGTGATAGAGGCGAAGGTGTCCCGATGTTTCGATGAGATAGATATCGTTTTCTGTGGGAGTCGACTTTGACGATCCGACTACGAACGTGCGAAGACGTCGTGCCTTAGCAATCGCTAAACCAACTTCCGAGGGTTATTGACCACGCCGGAGCAAGATCAACCTGACCACGAGGGTCTATTTCCTGTGAGCAAACGAAGAACAAGCAAGAAACTAAGATTGCAATCTGGATATTGCGAATAAAAGAGGAAAGCTTTATTGATCAAGGTGGGGTTCTGTGACGCCTTTGTCTGGCTGTTGAACACAAACAAAGTACGCGAAGTTGCAGCTAAGGCGAACTTTAATCTAAACAAAACCCAAAGTCTAAACGATGCCCTAAGGGTTGTATATATGGAGAAGAGAGGGGGGAATTTCGTGGCCCTTGGAGGAGGGGTCCGAAACCAACCCTAACTCCTGTTTCCCCACACATACGGACTCTAAAAACTGCCTATAATCAAGTATTTCGAAAATACATGGGCCTGGCCCAAAAATAAGGTGACGCGGCACCTAGAATAGCCTCTGGACGAAACTTATGAAGTGGCATCTTGTATATTTCGTCCAAGGCTTCATGCACTCATTATGGTGGCTTCAAAGTCCTGGAATCATCACTTGTAACTTCGTTCTTGTTTCCCTTGCCCATGCCATCATCTTCATGCTTGAACTTGCTCCAAGGTTCATCTTTCTTGTCCAAGCTAGGCCCTTCATTTGTAAGCAAAACAAATGTATCCAATTTAGGCAGCATCATATTCTCATGTACATTAGAATCGTTACCAAGAAATGAAAGTACCTCATAATTCAATTGGCGTGCACGAGCTCTAGTAATTGGTCCAGTATGTATAGCAGCACGGGCTATGGGTGTAACAATGGTATTGATGTCCTCATCATCCTTCCCTTCTTGAAATGAAGTCGTCCTCGACAAAAGCTCATCTTCCTCACCCAAATAAGGCTTCAAATCTGCAAAGTTAAAAGTGGGACTAACCCCAAAATCTGCAGGCAGCTCAAGTTTATATGCATTATCATTTATTTTCTCTAACACCTTAAAAGGACCATCAGCACATGGCATTAGCTTTGATTTGCGCAAATTAGGAAATCTATCCTTACGCAAATGTAACCAAACAAGATCTCCAGGTGCAAACACAACATGTTTTCTACCCTTATCTCCAGCAAGTTTATATTTATCATTCATACACTCAATGTTTTCCTTAGTTAACTCATGCATTTTTAAAATCAATTCAGCACGTTCTTTAGCATCAAAATTAACCTTCTCCGAAGATGGAAGAGGCAACAAATCAATAGGTGCACGAGGTAGGAAACCATACACAATTTCAAAAGGGCACATCTTAGTAGTAGAATGTAATGAACGATTATAAGCAAATTCAATATGAGGCAAGCATTCTTACCACATTTTCTTATTATTCTTCAAAACAACCCTAATCATAGTAGACAATGTTCTATTGACTACTTCAGTTTGTCTATCAGTTTGGGGGTGACAAGTAGTACTAAAAAGCAGTTTAGTACCCAACTTAGCCCATAAACATCTCCAAAAGTGGCTAAGAAATTTAGTATCACAATCTAAAACAATAGTATTTGGCACACCATGCAAGCGAATAATTTCACGAAAGAACAAATCAGCAACATTAACAGCATCATCGCTTTTATGACATGGTATAAAGTGTGCCATTTTCAAAAATCTATCCACGACAACAAATATGCTATCCCTCCCCTTCTTTGTTCGAGGTAAACCTAAAACAAAGTCCATAGATATATCCTCCCAAGGAACACTAGGTACAGGCAAAGGCATATATAAACCATGAGGATTGAGTCGTGACTTAGCTTTTTGACACGGAGTGCAGCGAGCAACAAAACGCTCAACATCCCGTATCATCTTTGGCCAAAAGAAATGTGTAGCAAATATATCCTCCGTCTTCTTGACACCAAAGTGTCACATTAATCCTCCTCCATGCGCCTCCTGCAACAACAAAAGACGGACGGAGCTAGCTGGAATGCATAGCTTGTTAGCACGAAACACAAATCCATCGTTAAGGATGAACTTGTCCCAAGTTCTCCCTTCATTACAATTTTGCAATACATTTTAAATTCAGCATCATGCACATATTGATCTTTGATGGTCTCCAAACCAAATATTTTAAAGTCAAGTTGTGAAAGCATAGTATAACGACGAGACAAAGCATCAGCAATAACATTTTCTTTACCCTTCTTCTGTTTAATGACATAAGGGAAAGTCTCAATGAATTCAACCCATTTAGCATGTGTATGGTTCAATTTTGCTTGACTTTTAATGTGTTTCAAAGATTCATGATCAGAATGTATAACAAATTCCTTGGGCCATAACTAATGTTGCCATGTTTCTAAGGTCTGAACAAGAGCATATAATTCTTTATCATAAGTAGAATAGTTCAGACTAGGCCCACTCAATTTTTCAGAAAAGTATGCAACAGGTTTGCCATCTTGTAATAACACACCTCCTAATCCAATTCCACTAGCATCACATTCAAACTCAAAAGTCTTATTAAAATCAAGAAGTTGGAATAAAGGAGCATGTGTCAACTTATCTTTCAATACAGTAAAGGCTTCTTCCTGTGCGGTACCCCAAACAAAAGGCACATCCTTCTTTGTAAGCTCGTTGAGAGGTGCAGCAATGGTGCTGAAATCTCTCACAAAACGCCTATACAAACCAGTGAGGCCAAGAAAACTCCTCACTTGTGTGACCTTTTTGGGCTGCGGCCAACTCTCAATACCTTCAATCTTGGCTTTATCAACTTCAATTCCCTGTGGAGTAACAACATAGCCAAGAAAAGATACTCGGTCGGTGCAGAAGGTGCACTTACCAAGGTTACCAAACAAACGTGCATCACGCAGAGCAATAAAAAAAGCACGTAAATGTTCCAAATGTTCCTCCAAAGATCTGCTATAAATCAGTATATCATCAAAATAGACTACCATAAATCGTCCAATGAAAGCACGTAAAACTTCGTTCATTAGTCTCATGAAAGTACTAGGTGCATTAGTTAACCCAAAAGGCATAACTAACCACTCATATAAACCAAACTTAGTTTTAAATGTCGTTTTCCATTCATCTCCCAATTTCATACGAATTTGATGGTATCCACTACGCAAATCAACTTTGGAGAAAATTGTAGAGCCACTCAATTCATCGAGTATATCATCTAGCCTAGGAATAGGATGACGATAACGAATAGTAATATTATTAATGCCTCTACAATCAACACACATACGCGACGTACCATCCTTTAGAAATCTAGCTCATCAATATCAGATTTTCTGGCAAGTAAACATGCACTTTTCAATTTAATTTCAGAAGCAACACTAGATGGTTTATTATTAGGTTTCATTTGTTGCTCAAATTATTTTGCCACAATTTGATTTTCACTCTTATTTTTCTCCTGTTTTGCTTTATTAGCTCTATTAATATCATTTTTCAAAATGGATTCAGGAGTCATAGGAAGCAAAGTAATATGGCTATCCTTATGAGCAAGAGTATACTGATTATTTCTACCATGGTGTACAGAATTTTTATCAAATTGCCATGGTCTACCAAGTAATAAGGAACATGCTTGCATGGGTACCACATCACAATCAACATAATCAGCATATGTAGAGATACTAAAATGCGCACGAACAGTACGTGTTACCTTAACCTTGCCACTGTTGTTGAAGCATTGGATGTAGTAAGGATGTGGATGTGGTCTTGTGGTGAGAGATAGCTTCTGCACCATCTCCATGCTAGCCAAGTTGTTGTAGCTCCCTCCATCTATGATGACGCGAACAGAACATTCCTTCACAACTCCCTTTGTATGGAACAAATTATGCCTCTGATTTTGCTCAGCTTGTGTAACCTGCACACTCAAAACACATTGAGCAACTAAACATTCCTACCTGTCAGCATCTTCAGCAGCCATGTATTGCATCTCATGATCAGAATCATCTCCACCGTGTTCTTCATGTGTAATAAGAGCCAAAGTCTCCTCATCATAGTCACTAGCGGACTCATACCCACCATCCTCAGTAGCAATCATCACACGCTGAGATCTGTATTCTCTCGCAAAATGTCCTCTTCCCTTACAACGACGACAAATAATATCACTTGTGTGCCCTGTTGATTCCATGGAAGAAGAAGAGCTCTTCGCAAGCCCGACAGGTGTGCTCTTGGCAGATAGTGGTGGTTGTGCCTGCTTTCTTGTATCACGGCTGGAGGTGGCACCTGATGGAGGTGCTGGTGCAGTGGAAGTAGAGGATGCATGTGGTGTCCATGATGAAGGTCGGCCTGCCGAAAAGTTAGTTTGCGCCAATGCCTGTCGATCCTGCACTTCAAGTTCAGCTTTACAAGCAAGATGCAATAAACGAGTGATATTAGTATACTCCTTATACTCTAGAATGGTTTGAATCTCTCTATTTAATCCACCCATAAAACGTGCAAGCATAGCTTCATTCTCCTCAACAATACCACATCTAATCATGCCAGTTTGTAATTCCTGATAATATTCTTCTACATAATTTTTTCCTTGTCTTAAACGCTGTAATTTTTGAAGTAATTCACGTTGATAATATGGTGGAACCCAACGAGTACGCATAGCGGTTTTCAAAGCAGCCCAAGTAGTTGGAATAGGATATAATCTACAATGTTCAGACCACCAAACACATGTGAAGCTAGTGAAAGCACAAACAGCAGCAGGAACACGTCTCTCCTCAGGATATTGTAAACATGTAAAACGTTGTTCAGTTTCTAACTCCCAAGTAAGATATATATCAGGAACATATCTACCCTCAAATGGTGGAATATTCAATTTCAGTTTAGGAAGAGGGTCATGATCTCGTACCTCATATGGTGGTGCAGCCCTACCGTTGCGATGATATACCTGAGGATGACCTGGTGGTGGTGGTGGTGATGGTGGTTGCACGTAGTTCTGATTTTGATCAACCTCATCCTCGTATTGGTCCTCCACCTCTGCAGTAGCAGCAGGAGCGACAGAAGCATCAACAGCGGCACCAGAATTTTGCCCAGGGTCAATGGGAACGCGTTGTGCTCGTCCCACTTGATTTGGAAAGCGACGGTGTTGTTGTTGTTGTAGAGGTGCGTTAGGGGCAGCCAGTGGTGGTGGTGGAAGACGTGCGATCAATTCATTAAACTTGTTATCGAGCTTTGTTTCGAACGTCTTCTCCATGTCATCTATCTTCTCATGGCCTCTTCAAATCTGTTTAGCACATAGTGCACCTGTCCACTCATCATTTGCTGAAATTTATCATGCAACTCCTTATTCGTCATGTTCTCCCAGTCAGTCTCGTTGGCTTGTGATCCTGCCATGGTTAGCAGCAATAGAAACACACAAGAATATGATTCTACAGACTACTAGCAAGAGGTGGTGGTGGGTGTCATAAATCCGTCAAGCAAATCTCAAATTCTTACCAGTTCTTACCCAGCAGCAGGTGATGATCGGCAACTATTGTAGTCAAAACTCTCAAAGCCTGGATAGAGCGATTACCAGGGAGAGTCAAACACATGACGTAGATGTATGTGGAGATGGGAAGGCTTATAATATGGTAGCAAAAAGGGTCAGTAATAATCAATTCAGAGATGCAAAGTTGAATAAACGCTCAACGACGGTACTGTGCTGGTCCTAGGCTAGACCGTGCTAGAGACGCGAGCCTAGAACACTAACAAAATCACGGCACTGCACGTAAACAAGGGAAAAGCACACTCTGGAATTATTTTTTTCGCTCTGTTTTTTTTTTGGCACTCCTCTTTTATTGTTTTGCGAAAAATCACTATAATGGCGAGTGTCTAAAAACTCTTCCCTCGTCAAACTAACAGGATGGGCATGAAAAAAAATTGACTTCTTTTTTCAGAAATCAGGGCAGCGACGACGAAGAAGTGCGACAAAAAATCACTATGATGGCACGTGGCTCAAAAGACTCGGAAAAGCCTAAAAATAGGATAGGGAAAAAATATGTTTGCCTGTGAAAATTTTGGCCTAAAAACTGCCCGGGGGTCTCCAGACTTTTTTCCGAAACCTACTCAGGCAAGGAAACACGAACCGGAAAATAGATTGGTGGTGGATATATGGTGGTAGGATATGGCAGCGGTGGTGGTATATGGATACGGATTGGTGGTGGTATATGGATACGGATTGGTGATGGTATATGGAGACGAATCGATGGCGGAAAAGCGGTGGTGGTAGATGGCAGGGGCGATGATCATGGTGCGACGTCGGCGTGACAACTTATGACCAGAACTCGAAACTCTAAAAGACTAGACTCTAAGACCAGCAACTAGACACGATGATGCAACCGCAAATTCAACAAAGCAAAATACTGAAAAGACTATGCAAAGGCTCAGATTGGTTCGGATATGATGAACTAACCCTAATTTTTTCGCTTTTTTCGTGGACTGTAGGTATGAAGAACAGACACGATCTAAACTATGAAAAACTGTAAAATCTCACCGAGCAACCTAGAAATCCGATACCACTTGATAGAGGCGAAGGTGTCCCGATGTTTCAATGAGATAGATATCATTTTCTGTGGGAGTCGACTTTGACGATCCGACTATGAACGTGCGAAGACGTCGCGCCTTACCAATCCCTAAACCAACTTCCGAGGGTTATTGACCACGCCGGAGCACGATCAACCTAACCACGAGGGTCTATTTCCTGTGAGCAAACGAAGAACAAGCAAGAAACTGAGATTGCAATCTGGATATTGCGAATAAAATAGGAAAGCTTTATTTATCAAGGTGGGGTTCTGTGACGCATTTGTCTGGTCGTTGAACACAAACGAAGTACGCGAAGTTGCAGCTAAGGAGAACTTTAATCTAAACAAAACCCAAAGTCTAAATGATGCCCTAAGGGCTGTATATATGGAGAAGATAGGGGGGAATTCCGTGGCCCTTGGAGGAGGGGTCCGAAACCAAACCTAACTCTTGTTTCCCCACACATACGGATGCTAAAAACTGCCTATAATCAAGTATTTTGAAAATACATGGGACTGGCTGATAGAGGCAAAGGTGTCCCGTCTTTCGATGAGATGGTGGCTATCGTTATAGAGTAAGTCGAATTTGATGATCCGACTACGAACGTGCGAGGACGTCGCGCCTTAGCAATCTCTAAACCAACTCCAAGGTGTTATTGACCACGCCGAAGCACGATCAACCTGACCACGAGGGCCTGTTTCCTGTGAGCAAACGAAGAACAAGCAAGAAACTGAGATTGCAATCTGGATATTGCGAATATAAGATGAAAGCTTTATTGATCAAGGTGGGGTTCTGTGACGTCTTGGTCTGGTCATTGTACACAAACGAGGTACGAGAAGTTGCAGCTATGGCGAAACTTTTAATCTAAACTAAACCCAAAGTCTAAACTATGCCCTAAGGGCTGTATATATGGAGGAAGAAGGGTGAATTTCGTGGCCCTTGGAGGAGAGGTCCGAAACCAACCCTAACTCTTGTTTCCCCACACATACAGACTCTAAAAACTGCCTATACTTAAGTATTCAATAATACATGGGCCTGGCCCAATAGTAAGGTGACACAGCACCTAGAGTAGCCTCTGGACGAAATTTATGAAGTGGCATCTTGTATATTTCGTCCAAGGCTTCATGCACTCCTTATGGTGGCTTCAAAGTCCTGAAATCATCACTTGTAACTCCGTTCTGGATCCCCTTACGCATGCCATCATCTCCATGCTTGGTCTTGCTCCAGTGTTCATCCCTCTTATTCATGCCAGGCCCTTCATTTGTAAGCAAAACAAATGTATCCAATTTAGACGGCATCATATTCTCATAAACATCAGAATCATTACCAAGAAACGAAAGTACCTGATAATTTAATTGGCGTGCACGAGCTCTAGTAATTGGTCCAGTATGTATAGCAGCAGGGGCTATGGGTGTAACAATGGTATTGATGTCCTAATCATCCCCCCCCCTTCTTGAAATGAAGTCGTCCTCGACAAAAGCTCATCTTCCTCACCCAAATAAGGCTTCAAATCTGCAACGTTAAAAGTGGGACTAACCCCAAAATCTGCAGGCAGCTCAAGTTTATATGCATTATCATTTATTTTCTATAACACCTTAAAAGGACCATCAGCACGTGGCATTAGCTTTGATTTGCGCAAATTAGGAAATCTATCCTTAGGCAAATGTAACCAAACAAGATCTCCAGGTGCAAACACAACATGTTTTCTACCCTTATCTCCATCAAGTTTATATTTAGCATTCATACGCTCAATGTTTTCCTTAGTTAACTCACGCATTTTTAAAATCAATTCAGCATGTTCTTTAGCATCAAAATTAACCTTCTCCAAAGATGGAAGAGGCAACAAATCAATAGGTGCACGAGGTAGGAGACATACACAATTTCAAAAGGGCACATCTTAGTAGTAGAATGCAATGAAAGATTATAAGCAAATTCAATATGAGGCAATCATTCTTCCCACATTTTCTTATTATTCTTCAAAACAGCCCTAAGCATAGTAGACAATGTTATATTGACTATTTCAGTTTGTCCATCAGTTTGGGGGTGACAAGTAGTACTAAAAAGCAGTTTAGTACCCAATTTAGCCCATAAACATCTCCAAAAGTGGCTAAGAAATTTAGTATCACGATCTGAAACAATAGTATTTGGCACACCATGCAAGCGAATAATTTCACGAAAGAACAAATCAGCAACATTAACAGCATCATCGCTTTTATGACATGGTATAAAGTGTGCCATTTTCGAGAATCTATCCACGACAACAAATATGCTATCCCTCCCCTTCTTTGTTCGAGGTAAACCTAAAACAAAGTCCATAGATATATCCTCCCAAGGAACACTAGGTACAGGCAAAGGCATATATAAACCATGAGGATTGAGTCGTGACTTAGCTTTTTGACATGTAGTGCAGCGAGCAACAAAACGCTCAACATCCCGTCTCATCTTTGGCCAAAAGAAATGTGTAGCAAGTATATCCTCCATCTTCTTGACGCCAAAGTGTCCCATTAATCCTCCTCCATGCGCCTCCTGCAACAACAAAAGACGAACGGAGCTAGCTGGACTGCATAGCTTGTTAGCACGAAACACAAATCCATCATTAAGAACGAACTTGTTCCAAGTTCTCCCTTCCTTACAATTCTGTAATGCATCTTTAAATTCACAATCATGCATATATTGATCTTTGATGGTCTCCAAACCAAATATTTTGAAGTCAAGTTGTGTAAGCATAGTATAACGACGAGACAAAGCATCAGCAATAACATTTTCTTTACCCTTCTTCTGTTTAATGACATAAGGGAAAGTCTCAATGAATTCAACCCATTTAGCATGTCTAGGGTTCAGTTTTGCTTGACTTTTAATGTGTTTCAAAGATTCATGATCAGAATGTATAACAAATTCCTAGGGCCATAAATAATGTTGTCATGTTTCTAAGGTCCGAACAAGAGCATATAATTCTTTATCATAAGTAGAATAGTTCGGACTAGGCCCACTCAATTTTTTCAGAAAAGTATGCAACAGGTTTGCCATCTTGTAATAACACACCTCCTAATCCAAGTCCACTAGCATCACATTCAAGCTCAAAAGTCTTATTAAAATCAGGAAGTTGGAGTAAAGGAGCATGTGTCAGCTTATCTTTCAATACCGTGAAGGCTTCTTCGTGTGCGGTACCCCAAACAAAAGGCACATCCTTCTTTGTAAGCTCGTTGAGAGGTGCAGCAATGGTGCTGAAATCTCTCACAAAACGCCTATAGAAACCAGCGAGGCCAAGGAAACTCCTCACTTGTGTGGCCGTTTTGGGCGGCGGTCAACTCTCAATAGCTTCAATCTTGGCTTTATCAACTTCAATTCCCTGTGGAGTAACAATATAGCCAAGAAAAGATACTCGATCGGTGCAAAAGGTGGACTTTCCAAGGTTACCAAACAAACGTGCATCACGTAGAGCAATAAAAACAGCACATAAATGTTCCAAATGTTCCTCCAAAGATTTACTATAAATCAGTATATCATCAAAATAGACTACCACAAATCGTCCAATGAAAGCACGTAAGACTTTGTTCATTAACCTCATGAAAGTACTAGGTGCATTAGTTAACCCAAAAGGCATGACTAACCACTCATATAATCCAAACTTAGTTTTAAATGTTGTTTTCCATTCATCTCCCAATTTCATACGAATTTGATGGTATCCACTATGCAAATCAACTTTAGAGAATATTGTAGAGCCACTCAATTCATCAAGCATGTCGTCTAGCCTAGGAATAGGATGACGATAACGAATAGTAATATTATTAATGCCTCTACAATCAACACACATACGCGACGTACCATCCTTTTTCGGCACTAAAATGATAGGAACAGCACAAGGACTAAGGGATTCACATATATAACCTTTGTCGAGCAGCTCCTGTACTTGACACATAATCTCCTTTGTCTCCTCTGGATTGGTACGGTATGATGCACGGTTGGGTAATGATGCGCCGGGAATTAAGTCAATTTGATGCTCAATCCCTCAAATAGGTGGTAATCCCGGTGGCACATCTTGTGAAAAGACGTCAGCGAACTCCTGCAAAATGTTAGTGACAGCAGGAGGCAAAGAGGAAGGCACGTCCTCGAATGAAAATAATGCCTCTTTGCACACAAAAGCATAGAAAACAGATTTGCTAAAATCTAGATCATCAATATCAGATTTGGTGGCAAGTAAACATGCACTTTTCAATTTAATTTCAGAACCAACACTAGATGGTTTATTATTATGCTTCATTTGTTGCTCAAATTCTTTTGCCACAATCTGATTTTCACTCTTATTTTTCTCCTATTTTGCTTTATTAGCTCTATTAATATCATCTTTCAAAATGGAATCAGGAGTCATAGGAAGCAAAGTAATATTTTTATCTTTATGAACAAGAGTATACTGATTGTTTCTACCATGATGTACAGAATTTTTATCAAATTGCCATGGTCTACCAAGTAATAAGGAACATGCTTGCATAGGTACCACATCACAATCAACATAATCAGCATATGTAGAGATACTAAAATGCACACAAACAGTACGTGTTACCTTAACCTTGTCGTTGGTGTTGAACCATTGGATGTAGTAAGGATGTGGATGTGGTCTTGTGGTGAGAGATAGCTTCTCCACCATCTCCATGCTAGCCAAGTTGTTTGCAGCTCCCTCCATCTATGATGACGCGAACAAAACGTTCCTTCACAACTCCCTTAGTATGGAACAAATTATGCCTCTGATTTTGCTCAGCTTGTGTGACCTGCACACTCAAAACACGTTGAGCAACTAAACATTCATACCTGTCAGCATCTTTAGGAGCCATGTATTGCGTCTCATAATCAGAATCATCTCCACCGTGTTCTTCACATGTAATAAGAGCCAAAGTCTCCTCATCATAGTCACCAGCGGACTCATACCCACCATCCTCAGTAGCAATCATCACACGCTGAGATTTGCATTCTCTCGCAAAATGTCCTCTTCCCTTACAACGATGACAAATAATATCACTTGTGTGCCCTGTTGATGCCATGGAAGAAGAAGAGCTCTGCGCAGGCCCGGCAGGTGTGCTTTTGGCAGATAGTGGTGGTTGTGCCTGCTTTCTTGTATCACGGCTGGAGGTGGCACCTGATGGAGATGATGGTGCAGTGGAAGCAGAGGATGCACGTGGTGTCCATGATGAACATCGACCTGCAGAAAAGTTAGTTCGCGCCAATGCTTGTCGATCCTGCACTTCACGTTCAGCTTTACAAGCAAGATGGAATAAACGAGTGATATTAGTATACTCCTTATACTCTAGAATGTAGAATGGTCTGAATCTCTCTATTTAATCCACCCATAAAACGTGCAAGCATAGCTTCATTCTCCTCAACAATACCACGTCTAATCATGCCAGTTTGTAATTCCTAATAATATTCTTCTACAGAATTTTTTTCTTGTCTTAAACACTGCAAATTTTGAAGTAATTCACGTTGATAATATGGTGGAACCCGACGAGTACGCATAGCAGTTTTCAAAGCAGTCCAAGTAGCTGGAATAGGATATAATCTACAACGCTCAGACCACCAAACACATGCCAAACTAGTGAAAGCACAAACAGCGGCAGGAACACGTCTCTCCTCGGAATATTGTAAACATGTAAATCGTTTTTCAGTTTCTAACTCCCAAGTAAGATATATATCAGGAACATATCTACCCTCAAATGGTGGAATATTCAATTTCAGTTTAGGGATATGGTCATGATCTCGTACCTGAGGGTGAGCCCTACCATTGCCATTATTTGCATGTGAACGACCTGCTGGTTGTGGTGCTGGTGGTTGCACGTAGCTCTGATATTGATCAACCTCATCCTCGTTATCTCCTGCAAAATTATCCTCCTCCGCATCAGCAGCAGGAGCCACAGAAGTATCAACAGCAGCACCAACGGTTTGGCCAAGTGCAAGAGGGAGACGGCTCGCTCAACGGAGGGCTGTTTCGTGACGTGGAGGTAGTCGTTGTTGTTGTTGTTGTAGAGGTGCGTTAGGTGCAGCCGGTGGTGGTGGTGGAAGACGCGCGAGCAATTCATCAAACCTGTTATCGAGCTTTGTTTCGAACGTCTTCTCCATGCCATCTATCTTCTCCATGGCCTCTTCAAATCTGTTTAGCACATCTTTCACCTGTCCACTCATCATTTGCTGAAATTTATCATGTAGCTCTTTGTTCGTCATGTTCCCAATCTGTATCATCGGCTTGTGATCCTGCCATGGTTAGCTGCAATAGAAACACACAAGAATATGATCCTATAGACTACTAGGAAGTGGTGGTGGTGGTGGTGTATCACAAATCTGGCAAGCGAATCTCAAATTCTTACTAGTTCTTACCCAGCAGCAGGTGGTGATCGGCAACCGTCGTAGTCAAAACTCTCAAAGATTGGATAGAGCGATTGCCAGGTGGTGTCAAACGCACGATGTAGATGTATGTGGAGTTGAGAAGGCTTATGATATGGTAGCAAAAATGTCAGCAATAATCAATTCAAAGATGCAAAGTTGAATAAACGCTCAACGACGATACTGTGCTAGTCCTAGGTGAGACCGTACTAGAGACGCGAGCCTAGAACACGAACAAAATCACGGCGCGGCACGTAAACAAGGGAGGAGCACTCTCTGAATTTTTTTCATTTTTTCACTTTTTTTGCACTTTTTTCCTCTTTTTTTTGCTCTGCAACAATTTTTTTGAAAAAGTCTACAAATGGTCTAAAAACTGCCTAGCCAGAATTTTCCAGACTTAGTCTTTTTTTTAGTTTGGAACTATTTTTCTACTGCGGATAGCACGGAAGTCGGGGAGTCCGACTTGGTCACGACTCGAAGTATCACGTGATCTGGAACTCAAAAACAAAGCAACAAATACTGGACTCGGACTAGGACTGGTGGCGGAGATGAATCTGGTGGAACTCGGACTGGTGGTTGTATATGGCGATGGTATATCTGGACTCGGATTGGTGGTGGTATATGGCAATGGTATATGTGGACTCGGATTGGTTGTTGTATATAGCAGCGACGATGTATATGGTGGGGTGGTGGTATATGGTAATGATGATGACGATGGTGCGGCGGCGGCGTGACAACCTGTGAACAGAACTCGAAACTCTAAGGGACTAGACGCTAAGACCAGCAACTCGACACGACGATGCAACCGCAAATTTAACAAAGCAAAACTCTAAAAAGACTATGCAAAGGCTCAGATTGGTTCGGATATGATGACATGACCCTAATTTTTTTTGGCTTTTTCGTGGACTATAGGTATGAAGAACAAACTCGACCTAAACTATGAAAAACTATAAAATCTCACCGAGCAACCTAGAAATCTGATACCACTTGATAGAGGCAAAGGTGTCCCGTCTTTCAATGAGATGGTGGTTATCGTTTTAGAGGAAGTCGACTTTGATGATCCGACTACGAACGTGCGAGGACGTAGCGCCTTAGCAATCGCTAAACCAACTCCAAAGGGTTATTGACCACGCCGGAGCATGATCAACCTGACCATGAGGGCCTGTTTCCTGCGAGGAAACGAAGAACAAGCAAGAAACTGAGATTGCAATCTGGATATTGTGAATATAAGATGAAAGCTTTATTGATCAAGGTGGGGTTCTGTGATGTCTTGGTCTGGTCATTGGACACAAACGAAGTACGTGAAGTTGCAGCTATGGCAAAAATTTTAATCTAAACAAAACCCAAAGTCTAAACGACGCCCTAAGGGTTGTATATATGGAGGAAGAGGGGTGAATTTCGTGGCCCTTGGAGGAGAGGTCCGAAACCAACCCTAACTCTTGTTTCCCCACACATACGGACTCTAAAAACAGCCTATACTTAAGTATTTCGAAAATACATGGGCCTGGCCCAATAATAAGGTGACGCAGCACCTAGAATAGTCTCTGGACGAAATTTATGAAGTGGAATCTTGTATATTTCGTCCAAGGCTTCATGCACTCCTTATGGTGGCTTCAAAGTCGTGAAAACATCACTTGTAACTTCGTTCTTGTTCCCCTTGCGCATGCCATCATCTCCATGCTTGAACTTGCTCCAAGGTTCATCTTTCTTGTCCAAGCTAGGCCCTTCATTTGTAAGCAAAACAAACGTATCCAATTTAGGCAGCATCATATTCTCATGAACATCAGAATCGTTACCAAGAAACGAAAGTACCTGATAATTCAATTGGCGTGCGCGAGCTCTAGTAATTGGTCCAGTATGTATAGCAGCAGGGGCTATGGGTGTAACAATGGTATTGATGTCCTCATCACTGGCCCAAAAATAAGGTGACGCTGCACCTAGAATAGCCTCTGGACGAAATTTATGAAGTGGCATCTTGTATATTTTGTCCAAGGCTTGATGCACCCATTATGGTGGCTTCAAAGTCCTGGAATCATCACTTGTAACTTCGTTCTTGTTCCCCTTGCGCATGCCATCATCTTCATGCTTGAACTTGCTCCAAAGTTCATCTTTCTTGTCCAAGCTAGGCCCTTCATTTGTAAGCAAAACAAATGTATCCAATTTAGGCAGCATCATATTCTCATGAACATTAGAATCGTTACCAAGAAACGAAAGTACCTGATAATTCAATTGGCGTGCGCGAGCTCTAGTAATTGGTTCAGTATGTATAGCAGCAGGGGTTGTGGGTGTAACAATGGTATTGATGTCCTCATCAAATGGGGATTGCACTAAGTGGAGAAGTACTTTTGTGTATGGGGAACCAAAGGCAAACCAAAGGTACATTATGTGGGATCTACTTGGGCGAATTAAACCGCTTGGATCTGAGTTGTGGTTTATGGATGGAGATTTTAATGAGGCAATGTGTGAGAATGAGCATTTTTCTCGGAATAAGCTTTCTCGCAAACTTATGACTAATTTTCTTGAGATCTTGTGTGAATGTAATTTATTCGATTTGGGTTTCCATGGAGTTCCTTGGACTTATAATAATAAGCAGGAGGGCAATAAAAATGTGAAGGTGCAACTTGATAGAGCGGTGGCGTGCCCTCAGTGGTCCTCTATTTTTCCTGACTACAAGGTTTCACATATTATCAGTTTCAGGTCAGATCATTGCCCTATTCTTATTGAATTGTTGGGTGCTCCTCATTCCGGTACATTTGTTAAACATTTGAAACATGAAGCATACTAGGAGAGAGAGGATGTGGTGCCGAAAGATCAGATTGAATCGTGTTGGAATGATAGTTTGCCTGTCAGTGATCTAGGAGATGTGGAAACAACTTGGACAAGCTGATGAAGTCTCTTCATGGGTGAAGCAAGGTTCATATTGGATATCTGCCTAGAAATCTTGAATCTACTCGTAAAAGATTAAATATTCTTTTTAAAAGAAACGATCATAGTTCAATTGTGGAGAGGAAGAAAATCCTCAGAGAGATGGATGGGCTTTTGATTAAGGAAGAAATCATGTGGAAGCAGAGATCATGTTTGGACAAAATGAAATGGAGGATAGGAATACAATTTTTCTTCATAGAAAGGCCACTTAGAGAGCTAAGAAGAACAATATCTGCTATCAGAAGAAGCAATGGGTCCCTTACAAATGATTTGGAGGAAATTAAAGATATCACAAACTCATTTTTTAAGGATCTTTACTCTTGCGACTCTGGTGAATCTGTTGTATTGTTCCGCTTGTGAAACCTTTGGTGAATGAAGAAATGAATGAAGATCTCTACAAACATTTCTCTAAACAAGAAATTAGCGATGCTCTCTTCCAAATTGGGTAGTTAAAGGCCTCGGGGCTAGATGGGTTTGTGTCGTCCAGCAACTCTTTATTTCTGGAAATATGCTGGAGGGGATTAATGATACAACCATTGTTCTTATTCTAAAGTAAAGTATCCTCGGTCAATAAAGTATTTTTGACCTATTTATTAGCCTATGTAATGTCATATACAAAATTATCTCCAAGTGCCTTGTTAATAGACTAAGATCTCTGCTGGATGGTATGATTCTCCTACCCAAAGTGCTTTTAGCCCTTGAATATTAATTTCTGATAATGCTCTTATCGCTTTTGAATGTATGCACTCATTGAATACATTGAGAGATTCTCGGGGTGAATATTGTGTACATAAGTTGGATCTCACTAAAGCATATGACCGTGTGGATCCGAAATTCCTGAAAAATATGCTTCGAGCGTATGGTTTTGCTCCAATATGGATCAAGTGGATTATGACATGTGTTACTTCAGTGAAATTCTCTCTTCGTTTAATGGCCAGCTGCTAGATTCTTCTCATCCTTCTCGTGGTCTGCGGCAAGGGGATCCATTATCGCCATACATATTCCGCTTTGTGGCCGAGGCCCACTCGTTGTTACTTAATGGTGCATCGGCAAGAGGGGCTATCCGAGATTTTTCGGCTGAATAGACATGCTCCAGGTAAATGGAGAGAGGAGGCTCTGGAATATTATTTGGAAAGCTAATGTTCCTCGGAAAATTAGAATTTTTGCTTGGCGGACTGCCTCTAACAATCTAGTTGTACAAGTTAAAAGAGTAAAACACCACTAAGCTATCCTAGGTACGTGCTCGATCTGTGGTGTTGAAGATGAGTCTATTTTCCTAGGTATATGCATTGCGCATGGCATTGAGGGAGGTTTGAAAATTACCGACTGAAGAGATCTTAAAATACTCGGGGCAAAACTAGTTTCTTATTTTATTGGATCAGTTAAGTTCGCCTGTACACGAGTGAACTACATTCATGTTCTGGAGAGCTTGGTACTTGAGGAATGACTTGATCTTTGATGAAGGAAAGGAATCTATCTCGGTCTCAGTGAGTTTTGTTCAAAATTATTGGGCTTCATTCTCGTCTTGTCATGCAAACATGTGGATGAGGTCAGTAGAAAAAGGTAAGGAAGTGGTCGATGGGGTACAACCCATTAATAATGAGAGGAATTGTGTTCCTTGCAGCTCCCATCTCAAAATTCTTCAAGATTAATGTTGATGCAAGTTTTACGGAGGCCCTTAGCGCTGCGAGCGTGGGTGTAGTTGTCAGAAATTATACTGGAGAAGTTATCATTTCTGCTTGGGCTCATACTGGTGCTTGCTTCAGCGTTGAGGAAGCAGAACTTAAAGCGGCGCTCTCTGGCCTTTATATCGTTGAGGAAGCAGAACTTAAAGCGGCGCTCTCTGGCCTTTATATCGGTTTCACTCTTCACAAAGCCATAATTTTGGAAACTGACTGTTCTTTTTTGGCTTTCTTTCTACATGTCAAGCATGGTTGATCTAAAGAAAGAAGCATTGGGTATCTTCAAGATGATGATGAATTTAAAAAATCTCCAAGATTAATAGGAAGGCTAATATGGTGGCGCATGAAATTGCGAAGTTCAGTTTTATTAATAGGTCTGATGGTATTCTTATTAATAATGTTCCGTCAAGTGTGGCAAAATTGTATGAATGTTTAACTATTTAATATATGGTGGGGTTTAAAAAAGGGTTATTTTTTTGTTCCTTTGAACCACAAATTTCTATCTGTGTATTGTCTAATGAAATTTTTAGACATGTAGAGAACATATATATGTAGCTGTAGAAATAAAATAGTTTTATCAAAACATTTAAAAAATTCTGTTCTTTGAAAAGATCTAGCACACGATGTTCCCATTTATCTTTTTCATGATGAGTCATATGCTTGTGACAAAAAAGACATTTTTTTTTTACTTACGATTGACAGGCTTTTCCAATTGTTTGAAATTCTAGGCTCGCCCAGTGGCCAAATTCCATTAACTGGAACCGGAAGCATCCTTGTAAAAAATACTAGAGCAATAAAATGCAGCAGTGTCTCACAAAAGCTTCGATATGTTAGTGACTCCTCCCCACAAGGAATCTCCTCCACTCAATACAACAAATAAATTCATCATTCATGTGTAAATGAAAATCGTTAGTTTATTATTAGTACATTATTATCATCTGTTGATTTTGTAATATTACTAGTGCATCGCTAGAGTAGTTTTGCTTACTTTGTTTAAACATTTGCTTTTTAAATTGATTAGGATGATTAGGAATACATGCACGCTAACTAGTAATATAAAATTGTAAACGCAGAACAGTTGAGATGAAAAAGTGGGCTTGAGTGAAGCAACAATTGTGTACGAACCGTCAAGTGCTCTAAAATATAAAGGGGCAGCAGTGTATGTATCGAAACCTGTTTAGTTTCTACGAATCCCAGCTGCTATGCACCCAACTTCATGCAACTTCGTTGCTGACTTGCAAACCAGATCTCTATCGTCAACATGAAAACCCTGCAACTTTCAGCTGCGCTATTTTACAAGTGGAAGTGTTATTCCAAGCATCATGGTGACCACAGAAAAAAATCGGCCCTGCTTGCTAGACCGTGTAGTTTCCTGAAGTGAGGTATTGAGCAGAGAGAGGTGGCCCTGCTGCGGATACAGGATGACCAAAATTAAAAGGGTGATTGTACATGCAAGCTGGCCCAAACTTGCAGACTCCATAGCGTTCATAGTATGTGCACACGGGCTGATCCTGCAAATCCAGAGGCCAGATCAGACGAAACAAATACAAACCTACAAAATTAATATAACAATGTTGCCCAAAAAGGCAAAAATAAGTTATAACTATGAAATTCAGAATTAACATGCTCCACTAAATGTCAAAATCATATTTTCTGTCCTTCCGAAACTACATCGAAATATCACAGATTTCTCATCTTTATCTAAACATAACAAGGCCATGTACCATGCAAGGTGTTTAGAACAGTGCTTGTGAAAACAAACCAGGTTTTTCTTAGGCACCGGTCCTTGTTTGTATAGCACAGATGCTTAATTAACCTCTATAGAACAAGCACTAGTCTAGTGCTTAAGCAAAAACTGGTTTATTTTTACAAGCACCTTGCATTGTATTGTCTAACACAACTTAATAAAACAAAAAGAACAAACCAAACAACTTACAGATCTGAGTGGCAAGCCGAGAGGACTAAGAGCTCCGGCTGTTGGTGGAGGCACAAGTGACCTTGGATGGTGATACTTGCACTTGGCCTTGAATTTACAAAACCCACTTTTAACAAAATGTTGACATTCAAGTTGGCCAGGTCTCTCTGGGTATTCATCGGAGGGCAGTTCTTGATGTCCCGGTACATCTGCTCCCCTGTACATAGGATGATTCACAGGAGGAGTTGGAAAATGATGAAAAGCGATTCCAGGAGGGTAATATGGACCTAATGGAACCTGAAAAAAACAATTGAACATTAACTAGATACATTAAGATAAGGTCTCAACATTAAACATATAGATTGGCAAATTAGACATGGTAAATTTTTTTTAATTCATCAGTTCTCACAATACAGTAACATGATGTACGACGGTGCCAGCGTGAAAGAAGATTTTTAATGTCACAAACAGTACCGATAGTCCGATACAAAGGTCTTAAGTCTGCTAAATGTTACGTTTTCTAAACTCAAGCGAAAAGCAACCTGCAACAGTCGCCAATATCACCTGTTGAGATTTACATGGCAACATGTAGGGGCCACCCCTACCACTATCCTTTCAAAAAAGAGACTACATAGTAACCACTTGAGTGGAAGGAACCTTTTCAAATGAATATAAGCATATTTACCTGATGGTACCCACTCCATTCTGGAGATGGATACATTCCCCGAGGTGGAATCATTCCCGCACTGTATGAGGATGCTGGAGCTAAAAAAGGAGCACAGTGCTCATTCAATGCCCTTTGGTCAGCAGACCATACTGGAACATTCAGCTGAGAAGATGCTTGAACATTTTGTTGTGGAATATCGCCATTCTCATGCTCCAACATTGGATCTCTTGAAACCACATTACTAGGATCCGGATGGTGAAATCTGCAGTTGGTGGCAAATTTGCAGCTCCCAATGCGCATATAGTACGGACACTCTTTTCCTCCCTGCAAGATCATAAACACCACATTTGCATGAAATATCCAATTTAAGAAACAGCAGCGTTGGTATAACTTTAACTTATCTACGGTAGGTTCAACCATGCAAGCGTTTTGGTTTTGGCACCAGATCAACATGAAATTCTGAGATATGCGAGGAGCTCACACAGATTATCCGGAATTTTCGGTGAGGTGATGAGGTCGATGAGAGGAGAACCCACTTGATAGCCTGGGACAGAATTGCTAGATCGAAGTTGCATGGTGGTGTTAGACTTATATTTATGGTGGCCTTTGGCCTTTTGCATTCTGGCCTTTGGCCTGTACAAGTATATATTGCCTTTTGCCTCCTGACAATACCAAGTTGCTATTCTTCTAACATGGTATCAGGTCCAGGTTTAGAGTCTCCACCGCAAGTTGCAACTCGTGCTATTCAGATCGATTTTTTTCGATCTTCTCTTGATTTCTAGATCGATCCTTGGCGTCTTCCGCCGGCTGCCTGTACATCGTTGATCTCCCGGCTGCGTCCGACCGCCGGCTGCATGTAAATCTCCGGCCTTCTCCGCCCGCGTCTGACAGTCGCCGGCCTTCTGCTCGCCGTGCCGGCCGCCGGTTCATCTCCGTCTTCCCGGCCGCCTGTGCATCTCCGGCCACGACTGACGGCCGCCACCTGTGCATCCCCGGCTGCTACTGACTTGCTCACCGGAGGGTGCCCGCCGCCAAGCCTTTGGCTCGGTTCCATCTGTAAGCACATCCGCCGCCGGCCCCATCGACGCGGGCGTCCTCTGCTGTAGCGGTGTGCGCCCTGTCCTCATCAGATCGAATACGTGCAGTTGATCTGCTTCGAACCGGCTCAGCTCCTGTGGTTCAGCTCGGCTCGGTTCAGTTCAGTTTCTGTGACTCTGGCTCAACTCCTGTTCAGCTCGGTCGGCTGCTGACCTATTCTCACGTCTGTATACGTGTGTATCCGCGTGGATTGGTAGCTGCTGCGCCCGCATGAATCTATCTATATACTTGATTGGGGTTCTGGTGGGCTGCCATGCTATTCGGCTGATTGGTCAACTTCTGGCTTCTGTTCGGCTGTTGACCCCAAGCTTGATTGTTGTGCTATTGCCCTAAAAAACAAGCATCTGCCATGGTGTCTCTCACCCACTCCCCAGTGATTTTTTACAGTGTTTTCGGTGTTCCCTACACTGACCCAGTCTTGCACATGTGCCTTTCCTCGGTGCTTGGTGCTCGTCCGTCTGTGTCGTCGTCCCCTGAGGCGACTTCTGCCGATGCTCTCGTGGCTTCCGCGTTCGGCGGCGCCTCTAGGCCGACTCCTCTCACGGCTTACGCCCGCGGTTGTGACTATTCTTCGTCGACTCCTCTCGCAGCTTCCGCCCGTGGTTATGGCCACTCTAGTCGACTCCTCTAGCGGCTTTTGCATGTGGTTATGGCCGGCCTATGTCGACTCGTTTGATGGCTTCCACACGTGATGATGGTCGTTCTATATTGACTCCTGCCATACCTGGTGGTGGTCGCTCTACATCGACTCCCCCAGTGGCTTTCACATGTCGCTCGACGTCGACTTGCTGCTCTCCGTCGACTCTTCACGCAGCTTCCACGGGTAGTGGTGTCCGCTCTTCGCCGGCGAGTGTTTCTACCTCAACTTCTTGAGTTGTGTCACTGTCTACGCATGAGATTGCACAACTCCGCTGCCTGCTTGAAGCTTGGATTCTGCTCCGACAGGATCTGCACGTTCTGTGACTGACTTTTCTGGCACTGAGAGACCACCTTCTCCTCATTCAAATACATCCCCATGGATTTTTGATACTGAAGCATCTTTCCATATGACTTATGATTCTTCCACTTTGACCTCCGCTCGACCTGTCGAATCTCTTGTTCATGTTCTTACTGCTGATGGTACTCACCTCCCTATCGCTAGTCAAGGCACTCTTAGCACATCTTCCTTTCATATTCCCTTTGTTGCTCATGTTCCTCGACTTGGCATACTGCTCTTTTCAGGTAGTCTGATTGTTGACTCTAGTTGTAGGGTCAATCTTGACTCTAATTCATGTTCTGTTTAGGATCGTCGCACAGGCGCTCTGCTTGGTGCTGGCCCCTGACGCCATGATTGTCTCTAGGAGCTTGACTAGCTTCGTCTTCCCTTTGATGCCACCTCGACAGTCGTGCGACCCCTGTTGTTGCATCTGCTAGCTCTTTTCAGCAGTAGCAAGCATTGTCACCTTCTTGAGACGACGTGTGCGATGATGATCACTGCCTCTCTTCCGCCTCTCTTTTGGGCTGAGGCTATTTCCACTTCCACATATCTCGTCAAAATTCAGCTAGTTGCTACTCTGCAGGGTGGTATTCCTTTCGAGCGTCTTTCTAACCATTCTCCTGATTATTCGGCACTTCGTTTGTTTGGTTGTGTTTGCTATGTTCTTGCCCCACATGAACGCACCAAACTGACCGCTCGGTATGTTGAGCGTGTCTTTCTAGGATACAGCGATGAGCATAAGGGTTATCGGTGTTGGGATCCTATCGGTCATTGGATGCGTATTTCCCGAGATGTGGCTTTTGATGAGTCTTGTCCTTTCTACCCGCGTCCATCCTCCTTGACCTTTTCTGTGGAGAACATATCTTTTCTCACATTTCCCGATACACCTCCCTCCGTGCGCCATATTTCTACCCCTCCTCCCGCTGTCGCAGATCCGCCGTCGTCCTCTCCCACAGTTTCTTCTTCCTTGCCGCATGAATCTCCACCTTCATCACCGATGCCTTCCTCGTCTTCACCTTCGTCGGAAACCCTTGGGCTCAAGGGTGGCGCGCTCTACTGGCGTCAGGCAAGTTGCCCCGGCAAGATCCGTGGCACCACGGTCGTCCCCGGCAAGGATCTTGCCAGGGGTCTCGTGGATTTCCTTGGCAAGGATCTCGCCAAGGATCGTCGTCTTCTGGTTCTCATCCGATCTTGTGTATTTATGATCTCTACAAAAATCTGCATGCCACCATGGTGGTGCCTCCCGAGCCTTGGTTTTGATGCGGCTGATGGCGTCGGAAACCCTTGGGCTCAAGGGTGGCGCGCTCTACTGGCGTCAGGCAAGTTGCCCCGGCAAGGGTCTTGCCGGGGCTGCAGAAGCCACCCCGGCAAGAGTCTTGCCGGGGGAATCCACCTCGCCCTCTTGCTCTCTTTGCGCCTCTGGTCTTGGCGTTGCTTTGGCTGTCTTGCGCTCCGGCATCCCTCCTCTGCCTTGCTCAGTGCGGCCGTGGGCGCGGCTCTGACTGCCCGTGTAAAGGGGTGCAAAAGGAGAGCCCCTACCTTTGTACACCGACACCTAGGGTGATGCGGAGCATCCTACGGACACCATGTCAAGAGGCCGTTTGACAAGTGACACATGCAACATCTACTTCATATACTACTTGACACTCCTCTCGTGTGCATGAGCTTCACGGGTGACGAGGAGTGCAAGCGCCAACGAACGACTACACCATCCGCGAGGGAAGCATGAAAGAGAAGACGAAAAAAGACGGTGCTGCTGAAGCTACAGCGGCCGGACATCCGGCGCCAACAGGCAACTGAACTGCATCAGCGACCAGACATCCGGAGCTACATTGACAGGCCGAACATCCGCCCCCCTGCCGGATTTCCGGCAAGAGGGCACCCAAAGGTTGACGCCCGCATGATCGGACATCTGGCGCCTCATGTGAGGCCGGACATCCGGCACCTGCCTGCGCGCACGGTCGGGCCTGAGGCCCATGTATCTCCTTCCCACCTAACCACTCGTGGCTTGTACTATAAATAAACCTCCACATCCTCATTTCTAGGGTTAGCTAAGATTAAAACTACACTAGAGCTTAGCTCATGTATCACCCCCCTGGGACTCAGAGAGAGAGAGAGAGAGAGAGGGAGAGGGAGAGGGAGAGGGAGAGAGAGAGAGAGAGAAGACTCCATTGGAGCTCAAGGCCTCCTATGGAGAAGACCCCTAGTGGATTCAAGACCTCCACATGTGGAGAAGGATTCCCATCATAGAATCATTCAGACCTCCCTGTTCTAGGACTTGGGGAAGAACTATCTTGTTCCATATCACTCTTTGGATGATTTGGATCATGGATCTATCTTTGTGTATCTTTTATTGCATCTATATGTGTTGATTTGTGTCTCCCTTCGTGATTCCCCTCATGTTCTTTGTGTTCTTCGCGTTCTTCCTCGAATCCACCTTCAATTCATGAACATCAGGACAAATTACACTGATTAGGGTTTTGCCCTACATCATAGGGGGCAGTAGCCCGAGAAGAGGCAGCCAGTATCTATTCAGCCTGGTCATGTGTGACAGCACAGCGCCGTCTGAGGCAATTGTGTGCCTGGAAGGTTTGAGGATGGTGATGGCATACCTTGATAAGCCCTTCCACCTTGAGAGTGATGCTTTCATGGTACTTGTTGTGTTAAGGAAAGAAACAGATCGATGGCGGGTGGGGTGATCGAGGATATCATACTTATCGTCCACAACCTACAGACTACAAAGGATCTAAGATGAACAAGGTTTGTAATAGGGCTGCCCATGAGCTTGCTCGGTTTGGGCTTAGTGTCGAGTACAGGGTTTTTGCAGGGCTGCGATCCGACCTGCATGTCAGAGATAGCCCAACCTTTCTTTTCTTGCTTAATTAATGAAAGTTCTTTATTTTTGTAGTATCCTTTATAGTTTTAACCCCGAAAGCAAATTGATACAAGTGAAACAAAAAAAGAGAAGTTCTATATGGATTAGCTTTTGTCCCTTGTTCATTTAGTACACCATTTATCAAAGGGAAACTTCTGCCTGTAGTATTCTTTAAAGTTTCAAACCCAAAAGCAAAGTGATATGGGTGAAACAAAAAAGAGAAGTTCTATGTGGATTAGCTTTCGTCCCTTTTCCATTTAGTACACCATTTATCAAAGGGAAACTTCTGCCTGCAGTATTCTTTAAAGTTTCAACCCCAAAAGGCAAACTGATACAGGGGAAACAAAAAAGAGAAGTTCTATGTGGATGTTTTTGTCCCTTGTCCACTTAGTACACCATTTACCAAAGGGAAACTTCTGTCATATCCGTACCTTCCAACATTTGTTGAACTTGAATATCAGTTTTGATATGGATGTATACTAAACTGCTTTAAGTCATTGATATGCACATCCCCTAAGATCAAAAGTATCTCTAGAGCATGAAAACATTAAAAAAAACTCACCAAAACAACATAATGTGAGTCAAACGGACCCAGGGATACAAGTTGAAGAAATGAATGTAACTTACTGGACGAAGTGGAAGACCTAGAAAATTCAGCTCAACCTTTGCAACTTCTGTTTTCCTTTCTTTCCCTTCGTAATGTAGGTATCTGCAAGATTCCCCAAATTTGCATCCTCCGGGCGTTGAGTAATACTGCGTTAATTTAAGTTTAAAAAATGATCTGAGGGATTCATCCAAACCACAAATATGCACAATATATTCGTATTTGGGTAGCCTAACTCCCAAACAAGATGTGGGTTAGTGGAATCACTGTGCTCACACTCCTACCTACAAATTCCAGATAGATCAACACAGCTATTCTTTAACAAGCGCAAAGGTCCAACTGCTATCCAGATTGTACAAATGCTAGCTACTTCTGAGCTGTATTGGTTAAGGTAGGTTCATGTAGCCTATAAATAGGTATGCCATCTTTGTAAGGAAAGCTTGTAGTGCATCAATAAGAGGGCTTTGGCTCTGTGAAGCAGCAAGTCACCAAAACAGCCTGTGTACTTGTGCATAATGTGAAAAACAACAGAGGAGCTGGGTGATTCAGCTCCAACAGAGACGGGGGCTGAGTGATTCAGCTAAGCTTCACTGCTAGTAGTGGTTCTGTGGACCATATCTCAGGAAGTGGAGGAGTTGGGTGATTCAATTCCAACAGATTGGATTTCTCTACTCAATGTGGATATTATTCGAATTCGATTAAACCTAACCATCGGAGAAAATATTCATGATTAACAAACTGGCTGAAGGATCAGAAACAAACCTTACATTCCTCCTGAGCACTACCTTCTGAAACAGTTTCCTTTCTTTTCTCTTTAGCAACCTTCAGAATCTCAATGGGTTAGAAACGGAAGACAAAATGATCAAAATATAAACCAAAGGCTTCAAAACTAGATAGATCATCAAAGGTTATCAGTATATAGTTTTATATCATGAACGGAGAGAAAATTTTGTGCAAGCATGAATTTATTTTATCAGGTTATTAGTGTAAACTCTTGATAACTGTGTTAGTTCAGTAGCACGAACTCATGAACTAACATACATGGGTAAACCGAGACCTCGGATAAATGTATAAGATGGAGAAATGTCTAAGATAAATGACAGCAATATACAACACTAAAGATGCATGTTAAAAAAGGATTATGGCCTCTGAAGTGGGACTATCAAGCCAGTACTGCAGGGCGCCAACTTAAAATGCAAAAACTTGTAAACCTTTTGTTCTGTCTCTTTAAACTTCTTCAAATAGAATCCTTTTTCAGTCTCATCAGCAATCTGCCAAGAAAATGGATGAGGGTTTTCAATTTCTTCCGTTACATTTATTAAGCTAACTCAAGCATTAGTGTGCATGATAATATCCAAGATAGATGCACGTATCAACCTTAAGTTGCATTGCCTCCATTCTTCCCTTCTTCGCATCAATTACATGTAACAAGAAAAACAGAAGTAAGAAATAATAAAGGCAGACATACTTTCAAACCCCAAATACTTCAGATAACTGTGCTTGCTGATTCACTTGTCAACTACATGTACAGTGCTAATGATGTTCCTACTAAATCTACCCAACAGAGAGATAAGACATCTTATACACTACATAGAATGCTGATTGTTGCCCTCATGTGATGTCCTATTAAGGTTTATTAAGTTAGATGTATTCTCCTTGTCAACAAAGCCCTACATAAATTATATATGTTGGGATTCTACAACTCTGTGAAATAGAGCAAAAGAAAAAAAACTTATGAACTGTTCATGAAATAAATACCCCAAACTTGATAATTCAAGCTGTTCGATTCATGATCCTAGGGAACAATGATTAAAAGGATCAAACAAGTCAATCATTCACAACCACTCATGAAGGGTTCCTTGAGAAGTTAAGGATTATTATTAGTTCTTTCTCAAATTGGCACAATTAGGAATGGTAGCATCCTTTCCTTTCCAATGCCCACATATTGTGGAAGCACACCTTTGCAGTTTCTTCTGTTAGGAAATATACTCACGGTCATCGCCAGTGATGATCATGTCATCAACATATTGAAGAAGGGTCCGACCATGAGCAGAAAGGTGGACAAACAATGCAGGATCATGAGCACTCGCTGAAAAACCAGCTGCAGTTATTATAGAAGCAAAACGATCAAACCAGGCACGAGGGGCTTGCTTAAGGCCATAGAGAGAGCAACAAAGACGGCAAACCATGACGTCCGGAACAGAATACCAAGGTGGTGGCTGCATGTAAACCTCCTCACGCAGCTCACCATTAAGAAAGGCATTCTTAACATCAAGTTGAGACACAGACCAGTGTGAACAGAGGCCACAGCAAGAAGTGTGCGAACAATGGTCATATGGGCCACAGGAGCAAAAGTCTCATGGTAATCATGACCATGCTCCTGCTGAAAGCCACAAGCCATAAGATGAGCTTTGTAACACTCAAGGGAACCATCGGAGCAAATATTAACCTTGTAGACCCACTTACAAGTAATGGGACAGCACACGGGGAGGAAGAGAAACAAGATCCCACGTGTCGGTGCGCCCAAGAGCAGCAAGCTCCTCGGCCGTCGCAAGCTTCCATTCGAGATGAACAACAGCATCAGATAAGAAGTAGGCTCAAGAACAGCCGCACCAGCGCTTGAAAAACCAAGGTGGTCGACAGGCGGAAGCGAGCGAGGACGCATGCCAGAAGTAGGCTGAGAGGAGGAAGATGGCACATCAAAACTAGATGGCGCATCAGTAGACGCATCCACAACACGTGGACCTGTTTACCAAGCCGGCAACCCTGACAGTCTAAAGACACATAGCCGGAGACTGATCCAAGAAGACCATGTCAAACTAAGGCTGAGAGACGAGAGCCACACAAGTGACCAGCACCAAGGAGAGACTGGCAGCGGTGGCAGTGGATGGATGGTGAAGCCAGTCAAGGATACCGAGGGCCAGCACCAAGGAGAGCACCGGTGTGACAGTACAGAATAGAACATGAGTCAAAGTCGAGAATGACCCGACAACCAGAGTCAACAATCTGACCACCAGAAAGAAGCTGCATGGCAAGTCAAGGAATATGAGCAACATCAGGAACATGAAAAGACAAAGTGCTAAGAATGCCTGCCTCGGAGGGAGGTACCATCAGCAGTAAGAACATGAACAGGAGAATCAAGAGGTCCAATAGAGGACATAGTGGATGAATCATGAGTCATATGAAAAGATACTCCAGTATCAAGAATCCACGGAGATGTGCCTGCCTGTATAGAAGGCCAGAAGGCCAAAAGGGTCAGTAGCAGAACCAGCGAAACCTGACGACGAAGAACCGGAAGATGCAGCAAGCAGGCATTGAAGTCGCGTAATCTCCTGCTCAGTCAGGGGCTCGGTTGAAGAGGTCGACGTAGATGCACCCGGCAATGGAGAGTCATAGGTAATCAGCAAGTCACGAAGTCGCACGATCTCCTGCTCAATGAAGGACACATATGAAGAAGTCAACGCGGCAACACCGAAAGAGGAGCGGTCATGGTGACCTGTGGAAGCCACTAGATGAGGCAATGTAACATGACTAGTATCGTTTGCAGAAGCCGGTGGAGAAGACGAGGTTGCATCCATACAAGCACCAACTGTCAAGGGATGGCACGGGTGCAAAGCGTAGTCGCTGGAGCGGTATGCACCAACACCACCGGTGGAAGTCGTGAGAGTTGTCGGTGTAGAGCGACAATCCCCATGTGCGAAGGTCGCAAGACGAGTCGTTGAAGAGCGACCAACACAGCCTGCGGAAGACTTCAAAGGGAACAGCATCACATGCGGACAAGCACCAAGCACCGAGAGACGCCGTAGGGACGAGAGACAGGATCAGTGTAAGGAACACCGTCAAAAATGAGCTGGCCACAAGGGAGAGAAATCGTGCTCGACAACCTAGACATTTTTTTTTACCAAATCAGCCAAATCATCTGACCAACACAGGAGTGGCAGCTGCTCATCGCTTGAATGAGATCGAAGGAAGGCCAGGAGGCGGGCAGCCTGTCACGAGCCGACCTAATCAGGCAGTGAGCGAACGGCCATGTGCGGACGGGCGTGCGGGTCAACATGCAAACGAGCAGCCAGATCAAGCAGCAGGCTGCTTCGCAGGGATGGATCAGCGCGCGGGTGGGGAGATTGGATCGGCGTTGGGGCAGAGCCGCCAGCCGGCGGCTGATGGGTGGAGCAGCGGGCCAGTGGGGCAGCAGGCCACCTGCGTGGAATATTCAGCAGTGGCAGCAGGATGGAAGCAGAAGCACACGGACTGCAGCAGGTATGCAGCGGGCCACCTGCATGGGTCACGAGATGACCAGCAACGAGGTGGAAGGAGGAGCAGCAGCTCAGTAAGAGACACGTGGGTGGAGAAGACAGGGACGGCCGGCGAGAGAAGGCAGCAGTGACGCGAGATGAGATTGGATCCGGAGAGCACAAGTTGCGTGTGCGAGAGAAAAAAAAAACAAGGCTCTGATACCATGTTAGGAAATATGCAACTTGTATTTCCAAGTGGCCATAGGCCAGTATATATACATGTACAGGTGCAATACAATATGCAGAAAATCCCATAGAGAACAGGGAAAATACAAGGGGGTACATGGCTAAATATATATAACTCTAAGAGCTTCAAGCTAGTCAAACTCATTATGTTCATTTTGGAATACAACAGGATTGGTCAGAAAAGTAAACCACATAGGACAGCGATAGTGTGGAATTGTAGTTGACCAATCATTTTTTCATTTCAAATAGTCTTCAATCCTTCAAAACAATAGACAGTTCACAATGACTTCCAGAAAAAAATGTAAATAAGACTCACCAACAAATCGACTTCAGCTGAAATATTTGGAACAAGATCTTCATATTCTTCTTTAGGAGTCTACAGCAAAGTTCGACAGAAAACTGAAACACAAATCGAAGAGTACCCAAAGAATCATAAATGGAAAAGAAAAAACGTCCATATGGAAATTGACAGTTGAACACACTAACATGCTTCAACATCAATTGTTTGAAATACCCATAGAAACGATCATACGTAATCATTCAAACCTTATAAACTCAACCTACAACGTGATCATTTCAAGCTTCTAAGACCTACCATATTTTCTAGAGTAATTTAATTAAATCATCTGCATGCATCATCAGCAATTAAAGCAGAAAAGGTGAATAAGCTGACGTGGACATTCAGTTTATGTGGTTACTTAAGTTCAGTTTATCCGGATTTTTTTAATTTCGGTTTGTGTAAAATGACAACCAAAATAATCCTAACAAAAATGGAAACCAAATCTTATAATCCAAAATTTGTCGGTTCGCTTTGTTCGGTTAACCGAGAAACCGAAGTCCATGTGCACCATCAATAGATGCAGCATGCCATGAACAGCCTCATAGCCAATTGTCATTTACTCTGTAACATAGCTCCCAACTTTAATATAAAATTTATATACTGATAAAAAAATTGAGAATATTTATTGATCAATATTCTGGTGCCGCTAAATCAAGATATACTACCGAAACTGAGAAGCTTTCATTTGATAACCATTATACTGTACATAGAACTGAATTAATTAAGCGCAATGTAAGCCATATGTTAATTACTTTCAATTTCTATGCACTAGTAGTCTAGTGCTTGCATGAATCAAGATGTATTTTCTGGAGTACACTAGCCATCGACTTAGATTACATTGCGGTGTTAGGTAGAGTTAGTCATGGACTCATTGTTGTGTTACCTACTTGCAAGCTTCAAGCAGCAGGGGTACTTCTTTTAATATTGTGCGGGCGGCTGGTCGGAGTTGTAACCATCATGAAACTAATGGTGACCAACGAGAGTTCACCGGTGTGCGCCAGATGGCCGGAGGATGACTGTTTGATCGCCTCACCTCCTAGGGCTGGAGACAGCGCCGTCTGGTAGCTACTACGTTTTGTGGAAAGTGGAAACTGCCAACCCAGATTGTGTATGTGCCAACTGGGATGATTCACCTCGTATGAAGTAATCATATGACTGACGGCTGGGCGTATGTTGTATGGGACTTGCTAACCCCGAGGGATGAAGCGGTCACATGTAGTACAGGTAATTCGGCGTTTACAGTTTCTCTGCACTGGAAACCAACAAACAACCGAACACCAAGCAGTGGCCAGGTTTTAAACCAAACCGAAACACCGAAACACAATTTAACTCACAGTTCGGTTAGAATGGTTCAGTTCAGTCTCGGTTTTTGGTTGGAAAATGCCCGTCCCTAAGCAAACCGTACTGAGAAAAAAGGGAAAATATACCAAGCTAAGTGACAATTGTTTATAGTTGTATAAAGGGCAGCCCGGTGCATGTAGCTCCCGCTTGTGCAGGGTCCGGGGAAGGGTCCGACCACTTTGGGTCTATTGTACGCAGCCTTTCCCTAGATTTCTGCAAGAGGCTGTTTCCAGGACTTGAACTCGTGACCTCATGGTCACAAGGCAGCAGCTTTACCACTGCGACAATTGTATATAGTTGTAAACTGTATAGTTCATACAGTAAAAAAGCTTTATGTAGTTATAATATCATTATATGGTATGGTGAATATCAGATGCATGGCAACGACCCCTCATTGGTTTGGGGCACACCATGTAACGTTACAAAGCCTTAATTTCCCCTTATATATAGTGAGATGTAACATGTGTTGTTCCTATTGAATTCATGCTCTAGCCAACTCATCCAAAAGTCCGAACTGATGGAGGGAGGCGGGCAATATATTTCAACACTCCCCCTCACGTCTAGACTATTTGTCCTTAGACGTGGGATTGATGTAGGCCGCAGAATCGTTTTATTTTAATACCGCGTTGGCAGGGTCTCTTGACTATTACTATGATTCGTGGTCAAGATTTTGCAAATTCCCCAATACATGCTTAGCAAGGCACAACATTGTGTGAGTTCGTTGTGTTGGTTATCTTTTGTTGGTTGAAGGCATCAATTGGTGGTCACATGCGTTGGCCCATATCTGTCAGTTTGGGAAATCCAGCACAAAAATGTTTGTAATCCTTAAAACATATGGATGATGACATGACATCTAACTCACTCTTGATTAATCAATAATCATAATGACTCCAATGTGCCTATCTTTACAGAGGGCTCTCCTAACAATTCAAGACAATACAATGAACTTCACAAGTTTTTTCATAGGAATATCATGAATTCATAATATGATGTGCCTATCTATTTAATTTTAGAAACAAAAAGCATCATGTGCAAGAACTGAAGGCCAAAGCCTTCATTAATTAAGAAAAAATAATAAGCCAGTAGAGTCATTCATCCAGGCTAAGAACTTTGTCAAGTGATTTGTGGCTTCGGTGCTTATAAACTGTACGCAGTTTTTACTATATGTATCAACCAAGAAGGATACAATCTCAATAACATATAGTATCCCCAATGGGGTGTGGGGGAGCAGAATTAAGGTGTACTGCAAGTGCATCGTGAAAATTACATCCAAATACCATCTTATATCGTATGTAATTATAACTATCATATAACCATAGGGCAATTGCAACTTTCACAGGACTGGTCATCAAACAGCTGAATACGTCTGGTTTGTGCATTTGCTAAAAAAGCAACAAATTATGAAGAGACTCACTTCAACCTTATAGAAACAGTCGAATTGGAATGTGACCAATTTACACTAGAAAATACACTGAAATATGATACCAGAACACAATGGCTGCAATGAACAATCTAGGTGCAGTTTCGTATGAAGACAAGATATATCCTATTTAGGTGCTTGCAAACGAAACAATACAAAGTAATGGACGCTGATCAGATGAGTAAATTAATTGCAAATATCTGTAAGATCCACCATGAACATTGAAGGAATAAGCATACGACTAAACCACATGAACATTTAGTTAATAGGTAAACATCTAGAGAGCATCTAGTTTATAACTGCAGCGATATGATACAGGCTTATAGAGGCTGTTTGGATTGGAGCCAAGAGCAACCCAGCCAAAAGTTGATCGTTGACCAGGCGTGGGCACGCGTTTGGATGAGGGCCAATTAATTGGCTCGCCCTGGCCGCGTTAGCTTCGTCAGTTCAGTTTTCCACCAACTATCGGGCGAGTTGCGGGCGGCAGAATTCTGCGCCAAATTTTTGGCACGCCCACGGTTGGCAGGGCTAGCTAGGGCAGCATCCAAACACACCCATATAATTGCAGACACGACGTGTGGAAATTAACATGTGATCTCCAATCCTATATCCTATATACCTACGAGAGTGATCCCCACTACTTCTATTTATCTCAACATGCATCTGTGTCACCTCAACATGCAACAATGCATGAGAAAGTGGCAACCTCAACATGCTACCATGCATGGGAAAAGATCCGCTCCGCTCTTTATATTCCACAAATATCTTATACATCTATAAAATAATCAAATATTCATGTTCCAACTTATTTCAAAATATATATAGCAAACAATTCCCGCAACATCGTGTGGGGTATCATCTAGTAACTACAGTTTCACAGCTTACAAATTCTATGTGCTTCCAAATCGCTCAATATATGTTACAAACAAGTGTGAAGACATAAATAATTCCTATTATTTCTCAATCTGATCTGCATTACCCACACAATATTGATGTCGACCAAAATAAGTTCTAAAATATAATCCATTAGGCATCCCTTGCTGCAGCCAACCACTTCCACAGTCTCAAAGCTAATCTCTTCTACAACCTTAGAAGGATGCCAAATTAAGACAGACATGCATGTACATAAAAAACCATACACATGCAGAAGAAGCTTAAAGAGCCAAATCACCTGATCATCGTCCGGCGGAAAAGCTTTATTACTGATGTCGTTGCTCCCGCTGCTGCTACTCCCACTCGCTTTCACCTGCATACAACCACACGGATGCACGCACAAAAACAACATAAGGAAAAACTACAAAAGGATGCCTCCCTTTAACCCATCCACGAACCACCAAACCCCCATCAACATCACAAAAACCAGATCGAAAGCACACAAAAATCTCCCAAAAGGCAAAAAAAAAAAAACGAGCATAATAACGAGAACCTTAATACTGACCCCAGCCGCAAAATACCCACCCTATTCTTCTTCTTTCGCGCCGGATGGTTGAACTTGCACTTCATCCCGAAGCGGCAAGTTCCGAACTTCAAGTAGTAAGTACAATCCGGCTCCGCGTGACGCTGCGGAAACCGAGGCCTCGAATCCGCTGTCGCCACCGGCTGCACTTTTCCTCCAGTGATCTCTCCGGTTATCTCATCGCTTCCGGCAATACCAAGGACGGCATCATCGCCCCATCCCGAAGGCTTGGGTAGCTCGTCAGAGATTGCGAGGTCTGCGAACTGGCTCTCGATCGCCACGGCATTCCGAGCACCGGAGGAATTGGAGGAGGGGGAGATTGAGGCGATCAGGTCTGCATCGAGGTTCGATTTTGGAGGGGCCTTCGCGTCGGCGTCAGCCATTCGCCTCCTTGGAGAGAGAGAAAGATAGCGACGGCGACGAGAGCAGGTGGGGGAAGCAACGAAGGGGAAGAAAGAAAAACCCTTATCAGGGTATCCTTGCTACTCTTTTTTTTAAGTAACCATATATTATTAATCTAATACTCCCTCCGTTTCAAATTACTTCTCATGCTTTTAGTTCAAGGGAGTATATAAATAGTTCATCTTCACTAACTTATTTTTTCGGGCACTACTATGCGCCGGCGCGCCGGCCCAACTTTGGGTCGGTCCTACCAGCATTGTCCGATAAAATAACTCTTAGCCGTACGATTATCTCTTCTTTCGTCAGACGTCTTTTAGAAAAAATTCCATCGCGCCGCCATGGATGAGCTATGCGCCCGGCCTCGAAGCACCGCTCGACGCACTCGCCTGGCGCTGCCCTCCCTGGCGGTCGCCGGTCACCATCGTTGCCGCCCGCCGCCGGTCGTTATGTCGCTGCTGGTCCTCGTCATGGTGGAAGCAAAAAATATAGTTGGATCCAACAAAAACAGAATAAAGTGGAAGCAAAAGTTGAAGCGGCTCGCCGCCGGTCAGAGTGCCTAGCAACAAAAATCAGGAGCAACAAAAATCTTCGCCATGGATCAAAGTCTGGTGGTAGGTTGAAGCAAAATAAAAAACGCTTCCAGCAAAAACGACACGAGCATTTGAGAGCTCTGCAATCCTTGAAGCACAAAATTATCTCGATTCCAGCAAAAACATACATCGTTCCAACAAAAACAAAACATTGGTTCGGCAAAAAGAAAACGCATTCGCACAAATGGCCACCCCTCTTGCAACTCCCCCGGTAGCCGATTGCAGCTCCAACGTGCACGAGTTGCAGCTCCCGACATCAAACGGCGTTGGCTGCAGCAATCTTCACTGCTGGATGTAGCTTCCTCCGGCGAGGCATCGACCTTGTAGCACATACACCAGCTGGTTGCGGCAAAACGGGGCACCGGTTCCAGCAAACAACGAAGATGTTCATCAAAATCGAATGTGGATGGTAGCAAAAAACGAAAGGGGTTGTAGCAAAACAAAAAGGTGGATCCAGCAAAAAAATACCTGGTTCCAGCATGAACTCGCCGCCACCGTGGCTGGTTGCAGCTTGGCCATGGCGACGGGCACACCCTGACTGCGGTGGCCATGGAGAGGGCGCGCATCCAGCTGCTGGCGGAGGCGGACAAGGCGACGAGTGCGCCCGTGGCTGCGAGCGGCCATGGAGAAGGGTGCATCCCGCACCGGCGATCCACATACAAATCAGATGAGGCGCATCGATTTGCCGGTGGCCATGGCGACGAGCTCGCCTCCTGGGTGCAGGTGGATGGGGGAAAAGAGACGGCTGGCTGGATAAGAATATGGATGGGCACCGAATGGATAAGAAGAGGAAGACAAGAATCACGACCGGTGCCTGGGTCCCCCAACAACCACGCGTTTAGTGCCTAGGTGTGATGACATGGCTAATCAAATCAAAAAGAAATCCAACGACGCGCACTCGGCCGGCTGAAACTTCGGCCGACGTGCCGGTCACAAACATTTACCTATTTTTTTGGCATCCAAGCCATCCACGTTACTAACCAACATGCAGCCATTCACCTCACTCCATCTCAGCAGGCTAGCCACATCATAAATTTCAAATACTCTTTTTATTCCTGTGATTTAACTCCTCTTTTGGTCCGCTTTCTCTTCCATCTTTTGTAACCGATGAGAAAGTTTAAGAGCTACCCATCATCTGTCAATAATACCAAGCCAATGGCAAGCGGTGGAGTCCCATCTCATCAAGTTTGCCGGCAAAAAATAACTCCAGTCCAACAATGTGTCTCTTCCCATCTCTCTCCGGTACGCCTGTTCCTCCATGAAAATCTCGCCGAGTAACCATATTGCTGCTAGGCTGCTGCCAGGAAGATCAGGTGGAGCCTGTCCAAGAGACAAACTCTCCTCGATCAAGATCCCCGTTTATCTTACTGGATGGTGGTCAAGGCTACGAAGGTCAACTCGCCGTCGCCTATGGCATCCCGCCGCCGTGAGTCTAATTTGCCCCACCCGGTGTCTGACGATCCAACCCCAACATCCTCCCCTAGGTCTGGCAGCTCTGGCCTTTGATATCTCCGGCAGCCCGGCTTTTGCTACCTGAAGCGGGATTGCAGGCAACCGAGCGGCCATGTCTACGTCGTGCTGACGATGGATGCCATCGCAGTGTCACTCAGATCCAGCAACACATCCACCCATCATGTGAGCAATTAGTGAAGCTAACACAAACGTTGCTTTGGTCGACGGCAGCTAGCGGGCGCCAAGGACGACGCCGGTGGTTCTCCAATCACCCTTGAATCCATGGGATCAAATCGTCACTCGCCACTTAACGTGGTTGCTGCTAATCATCGTCAAGTCACCCTTATTGATGGTGTCTAGATGTGCATCCTGCCTGCTGGTGTCCGCTACGTGCACCATGCGCCTGATCGTCATCGCCAATCCGGTTAGGCGTCCACTCCCGAATCTGCATACGCATAGTGCTATATACTCCTTTTAGACTGATGTGCATCCTCATTGCCTACATGTGTGTATTGTTGTGTGCACGAGACACTAGTGAATGAAAACATGCCAGTAAGCTTGTCTTCCTTGACATGTGGCGTTTTCGGAGCGGTGCATGATACGTCTCCAACGTATCTATAATTTTTGATTGCTCCATGCTATATTATCTACTGTTTTGGACATTATTGGGCTTTATTTTCCACTTTTATATTATTTTTGGGACTAACCTATTAACCGGAGGCCCAGCCCAGAATTACTGTTTTTTGCCTGTTTTAGGGTTTCGAAGAAAAGGAATATCAAACGGAGTCCAAACGGAATGAAACCTTCGGGAACGTGATTTTCTCAACAAACAAGACCCAGGAGACTTGGACCCTACGTCAAGACACAAAAGAGGAGGCCACGAGGTAGGGGGCGCGCCTACCCCCCTACCCCCCAGGCGCGCCCTCCACCCTCGTGGGCCCCCTGTTGCTCCACCGACGTACTCCTTCCTCCTATATATACCTACGTACACCCAAACGATCAGATACGGAACCAAAAACCTAATTCCACCGCCGCAACTTTCTGTATCCACGAGATCCCATCTTGGGGCCTGTACCGGAGCTCCGCCGGAGGGGGCATCAATCACGGAGGGCTTCTACATCAACACCATAGCCTCTCCGATGAAGTGTGAGTAGTTTACTTCAGACCTACGGGTCCATAGTTATTAGCTAGATGGCTTCTTCTCTCTTTTTGGATCTCAATACAATGTTCCCCCCTCTCTTGTGGAGAACTATTCGATGTAATCTTCTTTTTGCGGTGTGTTTGTTGAGACCGATGAATTGTGGGTTTATGATCAAGTCTATCTATGAACAATATTTGAATCTTCTCTGAATTCTTTTATGTATGATTGGTTATCTTTGCAAGTCTCTTCGAATTATCAGTTTGGTTTGGCCTACTAGATTGGTCTTTCTTGCAATGGGAGAAGTGCTTAGCTTTGGGTTCAATCTTGCGGTGTCCTTTCCCAGTGACAGTAGGGGCGGTAAGGCACGTACTGTATTGTTGCCATCGAGGATAACAAGATGGGGTTTTCATCATATTGCATGAGTTTATCCCTCTACATCATGTCATCTTGCTTAAGGCGTTACTCTGTTTTTAACTTAATACTCTAGATGCATGCTGGATAGCGGTCGATGAGTGGAGTAATAGTAGTATATGCAGGCAGGAGTCGGTCTACTTGTCTCGGACGTGATGCCTATATACATGATCATACCTAGATATTCTCATAACTATGCTCAATTCTGTCAATTGCTCGATAGTAATTTGTTCACCCACCGTAGAAATACTTATGCTCTCGAGAGAAGCCACTAGTGAAACCTATGGCCCCCGGGTTTATCTTCATCATATTAATCTCCTACTACTTAGTTATTTCCTTTGCTTTTTTACTTTGCCTTTATTTCACTTTGCATCTTTATCACAAAAATACCAAAAATATTATCTTATCATATCTATCAGATCTCACTCTCGTAAGTGCCCGTGTAGGGATTGAAAACCCCTATTCGCATTGGTTGCGAGGATTTATTTGTTTTGTGCAGGTACGAGGGACTCACGCGTAGCCTCCTACTGGATTGATACCTTGGTTCTCAAAAACTGAGGGAAATACTTACGCTACTTTGCTGCATCATCCCTTCCTCTTCGGGGAAAACCAACGTAGTGCTCAAGAGGTAGCAAGAAGGATTTATGGCGCCGTTGTCAGGGAGGTCTACGCAAAAGTCAACATACCAAGTACCCATCACATACCCTTATCTCCCGCATTACATTATTTGCCATTTGCCTCTCGTTTTCCTCTCCCCCACTTCACCCTTGCCATTTTATTCGCCCTCTCTCTCTCTCTATCCTTCCTCTCTTTCTCTATTTGCCTCTTTTTGTCCGTTTGTTTTTTGTTTGCTTGTGTGTTAGTTTGCTTGCTTGTCGCGATGGCTCAAGATAATACTAAATTATGTGACTTCACCAATACCAACAACAATGATTTTATTAGCACTCCGATTGCTCCTCTTACCGATGTTGAATCTTGTGAAATTAATATTGCTTTGCTGAATCTTGTCATGAAAGATCCGTTTTCCGGCCTTCCTAGTGAAGATGCCGCTATCCATCTAAATAGCTTCGTTGATTTGTGTGATATGCAAAAGAAGAAAGATGTGGATAATGATATTGTTAAATTGAAGCTATTTCCTTTTTCGCTTAGAGATCACGCTAAAGCTTGGTTTTCATCTTTGCCTAAAAATAGTATTGATTCATGGAACAAGTGCAAAGATGCTTTTATCTCTAAGTATTTTCCTCCCGCTAAGATCATCTCTCTTAGAAACGATATTATGAATTTTAAGCAACTTGATCATGAACATGTTGCACAAGCTTGGGAGAGAATGAAACTAATGATACGTAATTGCCCTACTCATGGTTTAAATTTGTGGATGATTATGCAAAACTTTTATGCCGGATTGAATTTTGCTTCTAGAAATATTTTAGATTCGGCCGTGGGAGGCACTTTTATGGAAATCACTTTGGGAGAAACTACGAAACTCCTAGATAATATTATGGTTAATTATTGTCAATGGCATACTGAAAGATCTACTAATAAAAAGGTGCATGCGATAGAAGAAATTAATGTTTTGAGTGGAAAGATGGATGAACTTATGAAATTATTTGCTAATAAGAGTGTTTCTTCTGATCCTAATGATATGCCCTTGTCTACTTTGATTGAGAATAACAATGAATCTATGGATGTGAATTTTGTTGGTAGGAACAATTTTGGTAACAATGCGTATAGAGGAAATTTCAATCCTAGGCCTTATCCTAGTAATCCCTCTAATAATTATGGTAATTCCTACAACAATTCTTATGGAAATTATAATAAGATGCCCTCTGATTTTGAATCTAATATTAAAGAATTTATTACTTCGCAAAAGAATTTTAATGCTTTGATTGAAGAAAAATTGCTTAAGATTGATGAGTTGGCTAGGAAGGTTGATAGAATTTCTCTTGATGTTGATTCTTTGAAACTTAGATCTATTCCATCTAAGCATGATATCAATGAGTCTCTCAAAGCCATGAGAATTTCCATTGATGAGTGCAAAGAAAGAACCGCTAGGATGCGTACTAAGAAAGATGCCTTTATAAAAGCGTGTTCTTCTAGTTCCAATGAAAATAATGATGAAGATCTAAAAGTTATTGATGTGTCCCCTATTAAATCTTTGTTTTGCAATATGAATCTTGATAATGATGGGACTGAATATGATCCACCTTTACCTAGAAGGCGTTCCAAGATTTCAGAATTTTTTGATCTTGATGCTAAAATTGATAAAAGTGGGATTGAAGAAATTAAAACCCTAGATGTTGCTAAACCCACTATTATGGATTTCAAGGAATTTAACTATGAAAATTGCTCTTTGATTGATTGTAGTTCCTTGTTGCAATCCGTGCTAAATTCCCCTCATGCTTATAATCAAAATAAAGCGTTTACTAAACATATCGTTGATACCTTGATGCAATCTTATGAAGAAAAACTTGAATTGGAAGTTTCTATCCCTAGAAAACTTTATGATGAGTGGGAACCAACTATTAAAATCAAAATTAAAGATCATGAATGCTATTCTTTATGTGATTTGGGTGCTAGTGTTTCCACGATTCCAAAGACTTTGTGTGATTTGTTAGGTTTCCGTGATTTTGATGATTGCTCTTTAAACTTGCACCTTGCGGATTCCACTATTAAGAAACCTATGGGAAGAATTAATGATGTTCTTATTGTTGCAAATAGGAATTATGTGCCCGTAGATTTTATTGTTCTTGACATAGATTGCAATCCTTCATGTCCTATTATTCTTGGTAGACCTTTCCTTAGAACGATTGGTGCAATTATTGATATGAAGGAAGGAAATATTAGATTCCAATTTCCATTAAGGAAAGGCATGGAACACTTTCCTAGAAAGAAAATTAAATTACCTTATGAATCTATTATAAGAGCCACTTATGGTTTGCCTACCAAAGATGGCAATATCTAGATCTATCCTTGTTTGTTATGCCTAGTTAGGGGCATTAAACGATAGCGCTTGTTGGGAGGCAACCCAATTTTATTTTATTCCTTGCTTTTTGCTCCTGTTTAGTAATAAATAATTATCTAGCCTCTGTTTGGTTGTGTTTTTTTGTGTTTAATTAGTGTTTGTACCAAGTAGAACCGTTGGGAAGACTTGAGGAAAATCTTGTTACACTTGCTGTAAAAAACAGAAACTTTAGCGCTTACGAGAACTACTTCCATTTTTATTTGGAAAGTTATATTTAGTTAATTATTTTTGCAGATGATTAATAGATAAATTTCTCACGTCCAGCAATTTATTTTAGAATTTTTGGGGTTCCAGATCTTGCGCTAGCTATAGATTACTACAGACTGTTCTGTTTTTGACAGATTCTGTTTTTCGTGTGTTGTTTGCTTATTTTGATGAATCTATGGCTAGTAAAATAGTTTATAAACCATAGAGAAGTTGGAATACAGTAGGTATAACACCAATATAAATAAAGAATGAGTTCATTACAGTACCTTGAAGTGGTCTTTTATTTTCTTTCGCTAACGAAGCTCATGAGATTTTCTACTTTAAGTTTTGTGTTGTGAAGTTTTCAAGTTTTGGGTAAAGATTTGATGGATTATGGAACAAGGAGTGGCAAGAGCCTAAGCTTGGGGATGCCCATGGCACCCCCAAGATAATCTAAGGACACCTAAAAGCCAAAGCTTGGGGATGCCCCGGAAGGCATCCCCTCTTTCGTCTACTTCTATCGGTAACTTTACTTGGAGCTATATTTTTATTCGCCACATGATATGTGTTTTGCTTGGAGCGTCTTGTATGATTTGAGTCTTTACTTTTTAGTTTACCACAATCATCCTTGCTGTACACACCTTTTGAGAGAGCCATACATGATTTGGAATTTGTTAGAATACTCTATGTGCTTCGCTTATATCTTTTGAGTTATATAGTTTTGCTCTAGTACTTCACTTATATCTTTTAGAGCACGGTGGTGGATTTGTTTTATAGAAACTATTGATCTCTCATGCTTCACTTAGATTATTTTGAGAGTCTTAAATAGCATGGTAATTTGCTTAAAATCCTAATATGCTTGGTATACAATATTAATAATAAAACTTTCTTATGAGTGTGTTGAATACTATGAGAAGTTTGATGCTTGATAATTGTTTTGAGATATGAAGATGGTGATATTAAAGTTGTGCTAGTTGAGTAGTTGTGAATTTGAGAAATACTTGTGTTAAAGTTTGTGATTCCCGTAGCATGCACGTATGGTGAACCGTTGTGTGATGAAGTCGGAGCATGATTTATTTTTTGATTGTCTTCCTTATGAGTGGCGGTCGGGGACGAGCGATGGTCTTTTCCTGCCAATCTATCCCCCTAGGAGCATGCGCGTAATACTTTGCTTTAATAACTTGTAGATTTTTGCAATAAGTATATGCGTTCTTTATGACTAATGTTGAGTCCATGGATTATACGCACTCTCACCCTTCCACCTTTGCTAGCCTCTCTAATACCGCGCACCTTTCGCCGGTATCATACACCCACCATATACCTTCCTCAAAACAGCCACCATACCTACCTATTATGGCATTTCATAGCCATTCCAAGATATATTGCTATGCAACTTTCCACCGTTCTGTTTATTATGACACACTCCATCATTGTCATATTGCTTAGCATGATCATGTAGTTGACATCGTATTTGTGGCAAAGCCACCATTCATAATTCTTTCATACGTGTCACTCTTGATTCATTGCATATCCCGGTACACCGCCGGAGGCATTCATATAGAGTCATATTTTGTTCTAAGTATCGAGTTGTAATTGTTGAGTTGTAAGAAAAATAAAAGTGTGATGATCATCATTATTAGAGCACTGTTCCAGTGAGGAAAGGATGATAGAAACTATGATTCCCCCACAAGTCGGGATGAGACTCCGGACAAAAAAAAGAGGCCATAAAAAAGAGAAAAGGCCCAAATAAAAAATGAGAGAAAAAGAGAGAAGGGACAATGTTACTATCCTTTTACCACACTTGTGCTTCAAAGTAGCACCATGATATTCATGATAGAGAGTCTCCTATGTTATCACTTTCATATACTAGTGGGAATTTTTCATTATAGAACTTGGCTTGTATATTCCAATGATGGGCTTCCTCAAAATGCCCTAGGTCTTCATGAGCAAGCAAGTTGGATGCACACCCACTTAGTTTCTTTTTGAGCTTTCATATACTTATAGCTCTAGTGCATCCGTTGCATGGAAATCCCTACTCACTCACATTGATATCTATTGATGGGCATCTCCATAGCCCGTTGATACGCCTAGTTGATGTGAGACTATCTTCTCCCTTTTTTGTCTTCTCCACAACCACCATTTTATTCCACCTATAAGTGCTATGTCCATGGCTCACGCTCATGTATTGCGTGAAGATTGAAAAAGTTAGAGAACGTCAAAAGTATGAAACAATTGCTTGGCTTGTCATCGGGGTTGTGCATGATTTAAATATTTTCTGTGGTGAAGATGGAGCATAGCCAGACTATATGATTTTGTAGGGATAACTTTCTTTGGACATGCTATTTTGAGAAGACATAATTGCTTTGTTAGTATGCTTCACATATTATTATTTTTATGTCAATATTAAACTTTTGTCTTGAATCTTTCGGATCTGAATATTCATACCACAATTAAGAAGAATTACATTAAAATTATGCCAAGTAGCACTCCGCATCAAAAATTCTGTTTTTATCATTTACCTACTCGAGGACGAGCAGGAATTAAGCTTGGGGATGCTTGATATGTCTCCAACGTATCTATAATTTTTGATTGCTCCATGCTATATTATCTACTGTTTTGGACATTATTGGGATTTATTTTCCACTTTTATATTATTTTTGGGACTAACCTATTAACCGGAGGCCCGGCCCAGAATTGCTGTTTTTTGCCTGTTTTAGGGTTTCGAAGAAAAGGAATATCAAACGGAGTCCAAACGGAATGAAACCTTCAGGAACGTGATTTTCTCAACAAGAAAGACCCGGGAGACTTGGACCCTACGTCAAGACACAAAAGAGGAGGCCACGAGGTAGGGGGGCGCACCTAGCCCCCCCCCCACCCCAGGCGCGCCCTCCACCCTCGTGGGCCCCCTGTTGCTCCACCGACGTACTCCTTCCTCCTATATATACCTACGTACCACCAAACGATCAGATACGGAGCCAAAAACCTAATTCCACCGCTACAACTTTCTGTATCCACGAGATCCCATCTTGGGGCCTGTTCCGGAGCTCCGCCGGAGGGGGCATCGATCACGGAGGGCTTCTACATCAACACCAAGCCTCTCCGATGAAGTGTGAGTAGTTTACCTCAGACCTACGGGTCCATAGTTATTAGCTAGATGGCTTCTTCTCTCTTTTTGGATCTCAATACAATGTTCTCCCCCTCTCTTGTGGAGAACTATTCGATGTAATCTTCTTTTTGCGGTGTGGTTGTTGAGACCGATGAATTGTGGGTTTATGATGAAGTCTATCTATGAACAATATTTGAATCTTCTCTGAATTCTTTTATGTATGATTGGTTATCTTTGCAAGTCTCTTCGAATTATCAGTTTGGTTTGGCCTACTAGATTGATCTTTCTTGCAATGGGAGAAGTGCTTAGCTTTGGGTTCAATCTTGCGGTGTCCTTTCCGAGTGACAGTAGGGGCAGCAAGGCACATATTGTATTGTTGCCATCGAGGATAACAAGATGGGGTTTTCATCATATTGCATGAGTTTATCCCTCTACATCATGTCATCTTGCTTAAGGCGTTACTCTGTTTTTAACTTAATACTCTAGATGCATGCTGGATAGCGGTCGATGAGTGGAGTAATAGTAGTAGATGCAGGCAGGAGTCGGTCTACTTGTCTCGGACGTGATGCCTATATACATGATCATACCTAGATATTCTCATAACTATGCTCAATTCTGTCAATTGCTCAACAGTAATTTGTTCACCCACCGTAGAATACTTATGCTCTCGAGAGAAGCCACTAGTGAAACCTATGGCCCCCGGGTCTATCTTCATCATATTAATCTCCTACTACTTAGTTATTTCCTTTGCTTTTTTACTTTGCCTTTATTTTACTTTGCATCTTTATCACAAAAATACCAAAAATATTATCTTATCATATCTATCAGATCTCATTCTCGTAAGTGGCTGTGTAGGGATTGACAACCCCTATTCGCGTTGGTTGCGAGGATTTATTTGTTTTGTGTAGGTACGAGGGACTCGCTCGTAGCCTCCTACTGGATTGATACCTTGGTTCTCAAAAACTGAGGAAAATACTTACGCTACTTTGCTGCATCATCCCTTTCTCTTCAGGGAAAACCAATGCAGTGCTCAAGAGGTAGCAGTGCATCCATGCCGGCTTTCGTCATGGTCACGGGCGGGGAGACACGGTGCATACTCAAACAGGAAAAATCGAAGCGCAGCTGTAGAACCAGGATCCACCACACCTGATGAGGAACAACAATACATATCAAACAACAACAATGGACATCAAGAAAACAATTGTCGCGCCTAAGATTAGTATGAGCTTCAAGCACGCAAAATCTCACCGCCGTTGCTGCACGTCGCCATCACGGCCCGTGAGCTAGCTAGCTAGCTAATGTTTTTGTTGTCACCACCGTCGGCTAGCTAGTTGTCGCTGCGTCTCGAGTGAGCAAGCTAGCTAGCTAGAACCGGCTGCATGGCGAGCAAGCTAGACGCCGTCGCCGTGAGCTAGATGCTGCCTGCTCATCGCGTCCGTCGCTATGGTCCTCGTCTTGCTCCATGATGGCGTTGTCACCGGCAAGGCGCACGCGCGGTCGAGGCGGATCCAATTGTAATTTAACGGACGTTTTTTAGTGGGGTTTGTGCAATTTTACTGGGACAATGAAATATTTTACGGGATCTGTTCTGCTCAAAAAAAGGTCATACCGTAAAAACACGAAAACAATGTTTTGCGGTATTCTTTAAACCAATTTTTGTAGGACGGGATATACAGGATCTGCTAGAGATGCTCTAAGTATAATTACTCTCCCCCCTTCCGTTTAAAGGACATATCTTCTTTTTTCTGTCTTGCTAGTCTCGCTTTTATTGCTCTTCAACATGTTTATTTAGATTTTATAAGGAGCAACGCTAGATGTTGGTCGACTGGTCAAAATTTCGATCGCTCGCTGCGTGTGTGTTGGATTGAGTTGTGCATCCCATTCCATGCATTGATGATATGCTAGATGAGCTTAGCGGAGCCACCATCTTCTCAAAAATTGATCTTAAAAGTGTCTATTAACAAATTCACGTTCAATAGGGTGATGAATGGAAAATCACTTTCAGAACCAAGTTTGGCTTATATGAGTGGTTAGTCATGCCTATGGGCTTATCCGAAGCACCTAACACTTTCATGCGTGTGATGCATTACGTTCTTCGCAAATACATTGCCATATGTGTTGTGGTCTACTTTGATGATATAATTGTGTTTAGCGAATTCTAGAAGATCATGCCACCCATCTTAGGACCATTTTGCAAACTCTTCGAAACGAGCAACTTTATGCTAATATGAAGAAATGCACATTTGGTGTTGACAAGCTTGTTTTCTTGGCTTTGTTGTGTCTTCTAAGGGTGTTCATGTTGATGAAGCTAAAATTGATGCTATTAAATCTAGTCCACAACCAACCAAATTGCAACAAGTGCGTAGCTTCCATGGCTTAGCCGGATTTTATCAACGCTTTGTGAAGGATTTTAGCGCCATTGCATGCATTAAGTAAAAAGAATGCATCATTTGTTTGGGTACCATCCCGAGATAACGCATTTCATGATCTTAAGAATTTGCTTACACATGGTCCATTGCTTGCATTGCCTAATTTTGATAAAACTTTTGAAGTGTATTGCGATGCTGGTGGTAATGGCATAGGAGGTGTGTTGATGCAACAGAAGCGCCCAATCGCATACTTTAGCGAGAAACTTTTTGGAGCGCAACTTAACTACCCCATTTATGACAAAGAGTTGTATGCTTTTAGTGAGTCTTGTGTGTGTGGGAGCATTATCTTCACCCTCGTGAAATTGTCATCCATACGGATCATGAGACGCTTAAATACCTTAAAGGTCGAACAAAATTGAATAAGTGACATGCCAAATGGAGTGAGTTCATTGAGTCATTTCCTTATGTTACCAAGTACATCAAAGGCAAGAAAAATCTTGTGATGTTTCCCGCAAGTGCATGCTTGTAACTCAACTTGAATTGAATGTCATAGGATTTTAGCACATTAAAGACCTGTATGCGCATGATGTTTCAATTGCCATTCCTTACGCAAAATGTCTAACGCATCACACTTGGGAGCAATATTATATCAAGGATGATTATCTAATGAGAGCTAACAAGCTTTGTATTCCCGAGTCTTCTCTTCGTTTGTTGCTTTTGCAAGAGGCTCATGGTGGAGGGCTTATGGGACCTTTGGACATGACAAGACATTCACTGCTCTCTTCAAGAACTACTTTTGGCCCAAGATGTTTCGCGATGTCTCACGCTACACCACCCGATGCTCTGCATGTCGCAAAGCTAAGTCCAAAGCTCAAAGCCATGGTCTCTATATGCCACTTCCTATTCCATATCACACATGGGAAAGATATTAGTATGGACTTTGTGCTTGGTTTGACAAGAACTCAAAATGGAAAATATTCGGTATTTGTTGTTGTGGACCGTTTTTTTCTAAAATGGCACACTTTATTCCATATAACAAGATAGATGATGCTTCACATGTTACAAATCTCTTTTGTAGGGAAATCGTGCGTCTACATGGAGTGCCCAAGACTATTGTGTCGGACTGTGACATGAAATTCCTTAGCTAATTTTGGAAGACCCTATGTGCCAAGCTCGGAATCAAGCTACTCTTCTCATTCACATACCATCCGCAAACTAACGACCAAAAGAAGGTCACAAACTAGATGCTATCAACTCTCCTTCGTGTGTTGATCAAGAAGAACATCAAGGAGTGAGAGGAATGCTTGCCCATCGCCGAGTACGCCTACAATCGATTAAGACACTCTACTACCGGCAAGTCCCCCTTCGAGGTCGTCTATGGATTCAATTCGTTGTTCCCGTTGGACATTCTCCCTCTACCTCTACAAGAGTGCATCAACATAGAAGCGAGTGCACGAGCGAGCTATCTCAAGAAGGTGCATGGAGATACAAGACAAGCAATTGAGCGCCAAGTAATCCGCCTCGCGACCAAGCTCAACATCAACAAGCAACCCATGATATTCAACATTGGAGAGCTTGTGTGGCTACACCTTCGCAAGGACCACTTCCGCAACGAACACAAGTCCACGCTACTACCTTGAGCCGATGGACCCTTCAAGGTGATCGCACGCTACAACAACAATGCATACAAGATTGACATACCACGCGACAAGTACAACATGAGTGATATCTTCAACGTCAAGGATCTCTCTCCCTACCATGGTGATGAGGTTTTCGATCCTAGGTTAGATCTTTCCAAAGGGGGGAGATGATGCGGAGCATCCTATCGTCATCCGCATGGACCTACCTACACCTCCCTAAGTGCCAAGTGGAATGATGACACGAGCATGTGCAAGAGCTCTCGAGACCGAGGTGACATCTCTCCTTAGTGATATTCTGTATTACCCACGTGAAACATGGCTACTACCTAAAGCCGAAATTCTATGTGTGATTAGGTATGAAGAACACCCTCTCGGAGATTCTCGTGACGACGGACAAGTCCCCAAGTACATGGACGAAGGAGCACGACGGAAGGAACCGGAGAAGGCCTATAGGCCCCGGACATCCAGCCCCTGGCCCGGACACCCAACCCTTGGAGATGTCAACCACAACAGCAGCTCAGCTGAAGACCACCTACAGGCACCGGACATCCGTCGTGACCAGCCCGAACATCTGACCCAACCTCGAAAATCTAGCCCTTCCTACACAAAGAGCGTAGAAATCGGCCCCTGCCAGCTCGGGCATCCGGCCTCCAGCCCGGACATCTATCCCGACGTGAGCCGCCAGACATCCAGCCCCCAGCCCGGACATCCGGAGCATGTCTGCACACAGAGAACGGTCCGAAGGCCCATGTACCCCTTCGCCCCCTAGACTATATATACTCTTCCTCTACTGACATTTTAGGGTTAGCATTGTGATAACTCATTTTGGAGATAGAGCTTTGCTCATACACTTGTACCTACTTCATTGGAGACCAAGGCCTCCTAGGAGAAGATCCCCCAAGTGGATTCAAGACCCCCTCGTGGGAAGATCCTTCATGGATTGAAGACCTCCTTCCTCCTAGGATGGAGATGAACTGGTGCCCCTTTTGTATCTCCCTTTATTAACTTTGGATCTTTGTATCCGCTCTGTGTATGTGGATCTAGCACATGTGTGATTTGATCAAGTCTATTTGAGAGTTCTTCTTGTGTTTCTCTTTGATTTGCTCTCCTCCCTCCAAGTGTGAACATATCAACCTCATAGGGTTCCACCCTACATCATCTTGGATCAGAGCCACGTTGATTCACAACTTGGAGTTCTCCCCCTCCACTCTCTAGCCCCAATTTTGTGTGTTTTTGCCCAATTTGGAAAATCCCCACAAAAATAGCACTACCATTTTTTGCGACTTGTTGGTGTGATGATGTTTTATTGGATTTGATCCATGGATTTGCTATGTCACTAGTGGATCTAGCTTTCCCTCACTTTTCCCCAATTTCCATCCATGATATTCCATGAATTTTGCCCCAGATTTTTCTTTTTCCACATAGTTCCTCGAGTTTGTCCACGGATTTGGCACCCCAGACATCTGGCCTAATGCCCGGACATCCGGTGCCTGGCAACGGCAAACGTCTCCATCACCACCATTTTTCCACGATTTTGCCATTTTTTACCGGAGTTTCCACCATTACTTCCACATACCACCACTGCTTTCCGCAACCCCCATCGCTTATCCGCTACCACCTATGACAATTTTGACATGTTTGTTTTGAGAATTTGAGTTGCGGTTTCTGTTTCCTAACGTGTTTTGGCTACTTAGGGATGGTTCGACAATGACACCACCACCACTCATCTTCTCCATGGATTCGTCATAGACAACGATCACTACAACATTTTGAGACCATCATCCACGAGCTCGTCCACATCGTTGGCAAGACCATGGAGATCATCAAGCTCCACAAAACCCATTTCATGGCAATGGTTTACAAGACCGCCTCCAGGAACATGACCGCCCTTGGCGCCAAGGAAATGATCCCATGGAACAAGAGCAAGCTCCAATCCGTCAAGATCACCAAGTACACCAAGACGGCGACGCCCTACAACAAGAACGACAACACCATGAGGAACAAGCCCAAGAAGCTCAATGTGCCCTACCCGAAGCAACACGAGCCGTCAATGAATGCAACCGCCATGTGCGCGAACAAAAAGAGGCCCTCCAACGAGAGTGACAAGAAGAAGCTGCATGCACTACTAGGAAAAAGCTTATAGGCAACAACTTACTAGTAGTGCGCTATATTGAGTCGCGCTACTCCTATTTACTAGTAGCGCGCTATATTAACCCGCGCTACTAGTAAATGTTATTTATAGCACGTGGAAAAAAACACGCTACTAGTAAATATTCTCAATCGTGTCTCACGGACTAGCTGTAGTAGTAGTGTGGGTTGTAAAACTGGCACTACTAGTAAGTGGATATCTATAACACAGGTGAGACAATCCCCCTCCCCCAGATCCACATCCAGCCCCACCAACCGTCCCACTCCAGATCATCCAGATCTAGATCGAGATCCCCTCCAACGTCGGCCTCCCTTCCACCCCCACCTCCCTTCCACCTCCTCTCCTCTCTGACTGTCGTCGTCCCCGTCTCCTACCATACCCAATCCAGATCGAGAACCCCTCGACCGCACAAGTGATCAAGCAGGGCTCCTCCTTGTGCACCTTGGCCACGGGCGCCTGCACGGCGACGCGCGTCGTGTGGAGGTTCTCAGCGGCCCACTCTGGCATCCCGATGATACGGTGTTGTATGGCGGCCTAGACAACGTCGGAGGCCTGGGTGTCGACGGAGTCGTCATGGAGGAAGGGCGTGTCGGGGAAGAGGGAGGGCGGCAGGATGTGGAGCTCGCCACGGAAGATGAAGACACAGTAGGGGCGGTGTCGGGGTCGAGCCATCGGGGGAGCGTGAAGGCATCCTCAATGAGGGAGAGGTGGAGGGAATGGAGCAAGGAGAGGAGGGCGGCGGTAGGGAGGCCCGTGGGTGAGGGGGAGAGGGCAGATGGTGACCTCCTCCCCTCCCCCTCACACCAGATCGAGCAACAGGCCGGGATCCGAGGCAGACTCGGATCCGCACACTGGCAATGCTGGTTCCCGTTGAGGACGCCATAGACAAGGTACTCTGGCCCTGGTGCTGCAGCCATGGACAAGGTGCCATCCACATCTCTCTGTTCGATTTGTATTTGGAGTGCGGTACTCCATGTGGTTATTTGCCCCCATCTATGCTTTATTGAACTATATGCATTGAGTAAAAGTTCTTATTTCTGACTATTGGTTAATTGATATTAAGTGAAATATGGTATTGCCCACGTATTTATGTAATCAAAAAACATGATTGCGTTCTCATGTGTTATCCCAACACATTAGTTAGGTGACTGTCTAATAATACTTGATGCCCAAAATATATGTGGATCATGCTATGCTATGTGTATTTTCTATTGTGTCCATGTGCCAGTTAATTCATCTCATATTGCTTTGAAGCTACTACCTAAGTATGGAGCGATTCCCTTTGTTCCAACTGTTCTTGTTCTTAGCAGAAAAATGTGGGAGAATTTACTAGCTGCATATACTGGTTCTTGGGTTTATTATTAGAGCTTTTTATCTGCATATATACATAGGACTGAGAATGCCCAGGTATGCGACCCTAAGTTTCACTACTTTCTTACTCATGGGATTTATCCAATTAATAACTATAATGGACTATTGAGAAAAAGACAAGGGAAATTAACTTCATAAAAATGAAACTATTCATGATAAACATTTGGCTGAAGAGAATCACAAAATGAACATTAGCCTCCCTCACAGGAAACATCAGGTGTGGTAAAATGCTCACTTAAAAATAGAAACTAGAGATTACTTCCTGGTTTACTTATGCCTCGTTGCTATTGGTGCTGGCTGTTTGGGTAACCCTCTACCTCATGGTGTTCAACTAGTTGGCACCAATCTGCTAAGTATACATAAAGAGATTTTGAGTTATATAAATATGCTAAATGTCTACAAGACATCAGTCCTAACATAGAACAAAATGATGTAGTCTGGAGTTCAGCATGAATTTGTTTTTTCAGCTCTTTTTCCTAAGCATACCAAAGTAAATCCAACCTCAAGCCTTTGAAAGTTTGAACCATTGATCTGCTCTATGCTTCCTATCCATTTTCACATCAATTAGGTGTGGCGACATCGACATGGGGCTGGGGTGGCGACTACAATGATGACATCGACACGGGGCTGGGGCGACGGCGACGATGATGACATCGACATGGGGCTGCAACGGCGGTGACGATGATGACATCGTCATGGTGCCACGACGGTGACAACAACGACAACATCATCACAGTGCTAATACGGCGGCGACGCCAATGACATCAGCATGGGCTTGTGGAGGCACCGACGCTGACGACCTATGCATGTGGTGATGTAGGGTGGAACCCTAGGGGCCGATCTTTCATGATTTGGAGGGGGGTTCCCAAAGAACACGATGAACACACGAGGGAAAAACGAGAGGAAACACTCAAATCAATGAGATTCGATTACACATGTGCTAGATCCAAGTACACAAAGAAATACACGATCCAAATCCAACAATGGGGGATACAAAGGAACTAGTTCATCTCCAAGGAGGAGGTCTTGAATCCAGTAGGGGATCTTTCCAGAAGGGGGTCTTGAATCCACTTGCACTATAAAAAAACACTTCCGTGATGATACTTGTTTGTCACAGCAGGTCACGTTTTCTGTCATGCATGCACATCCATGAAGATTTTATGACAGAATCAAGATAGTCATACCTATGCTGTCATAGAAGTGTTCCATGAAAATACCAAAATTATCATCACGGAAGTGTCCACCTCCATGACAATAAATGGCGCGTCATGGAAGTGTTTTCGTCAAGGGTAACCGACACGCGACATCCATCGTAACGGGTCGTCGTTAAGCTATCGAGTTCCGATTTGGATTCGATAACCCGTTAACAGCCCGGACCAATGGGGATTTTCCACATGTAAAATTCTCATCCGTCGGAGAATCCACATGTCGGCTCAGCGTTGGGACAGATGTCATCCGTACATTGGAGGGAACGTGCAGGGCCCAACAGTAGCCCATTTAAGAAAAAAAGGCCGGCCCAGCCAAGGGCTCACAAGATTTTGTCATACTCTACTGGGCCGGCCCGTTAACAGCCTACCATGGTTTGGGCCAAATTACGACCCACATAAGATCCGGCACATTAATAGTCTGCCAAGTTTTGGGCCAAATGATGACCCCATATACGATCCAGCCCGTTAACTACGTGACATTCTTTGGGCCAAATTACGACCCATATATGATATGGCCCGTTAACAGGCACTGTGCTTTCGGCCCCATTGGGGGCCCATTTGAAGTACGGTCTCTTAAAGGCCCATGTGATAGTTTAGCCCGATATTACTTTTGTCCTGTTAATGGCCATTGGTACATATTGGCCGCTGTTGGCCCAGTTTCACTTTCGGCCATTTAACGGCCTATGCTGCATGTGGGCCTATTTCTGGGCCGAAGTGACTTTCGGCCTCTTAAAGGCCCGTAGTCTTCGTGGACGTATTTTACCCCAACCTGGCTATTGGCTCATTAAAGGCCTGTGACATAACTAGGCCTAATGATTGCCCGCTTTGCATCCGGCCTACATACGACCCATTATGTTGTTCGGCCAATTGTGGCCTGATACGTCCATTTTGCATCATGTTTTCTTACTCTTATTTATAATGTTTTTATCCGTAATAATGCTTTTTGGAGTAATTCGAATGCCTTTTCTCTCATAATATGCAAGGTATACACAAAGAGGGAGAATTCCGACAGCTGGAAATCTAGACCTGGAAAAGCTACGTCAGGCTACCTATTCTGCACAACTGCAAACAAGCTGAAACTTCACGGAGATTTTATATTTGAGGAATATTGGAGCAAATAACTACCAGAGGGGGCCCACCAGGTGGGCACAACCCACCTGGGCGCGCCAGGGAGCCCAGGCGCGCCCTGGTGGGTTGTGCTCACCCAGGCCCACCTCCGGTGCCCATCTTCTGGTATATAAGTCATTTTGATCTAGAAAAAAAATAAAGAGAGGACTTTCGGGACGGAGCTCCGCCGTCTCGAGGCGGAACTTGGGCAGGAGCACTTTTGCCCTCCGGCGGAGCGATTCCGCCGGGGGAACTTCCCTCCCGGAGGGGGAAACCATCGTCATCATTATCACCAACAACCCTCCCATCTCGGGGAGGGCAATCTCCATCAACATCTTCAACAACACCATCTCCTCTCAAACCCTAGTTCATCTCTTGTGTTCAGTCTTGTTACCGGAACTATAGATTGGTGCTTGTGGGTGACTAGTAGTGTTGATTACATCTTGTAGTTGATTACTATATGGTTTATTTGGTGGAAGATTATATGTTCAGATCCAATATGCTATTTAATACCCCTCCGATCATGAGCATTATTATCATTTGTGAGTAGTTACTTTTGTTCTTGAGGTCACGGGAGAAATCATGTTGCAAGTAATCATGTGACTTGATATGTGTTTGATATTTTGATAGTATGTATGTTGTGATTCCCTTAGTGGTGTCATGTGAATGTCGACTACATGAAACTTCAGCATATTTGGGCCTAAGGGAATGCATTGGGGAGTAGCAATTAGATGATGGGTTGCGAGAGTGACCGAAGCTTAAACCCCAATTTATGCGTTATTCCGTAAGGGACCGATTGGATCCAAAAGTTTAATGCTATGGTTAGAATTTATTCTTAATACTTTTCTCGTAGTTGCGGATGCTTGCGGGAGGGTTAATCATAAGTAGGAGGTTTGTTCAAGTAAGAACAACAACTAAGCACCTGTCCACCCACATATCAAATTATCAAAGTATCGAACACGAATTAAGCCAACATGATAAAAGTGACTAGATGAAAATTCCGTGTACCCTCAAGAACGCTTTGCTTATCATAAGAGACCATTTTGGCCTGTATTTTGCCTCAAAAGGATTGGGCTACCTTGCTGCACTTTTGTTACTACTATCGTTACTTGCTCGTTACAAATTATCTTGCTATCAAATTACTCTTCTACTTACAATTTCAGCACTTGCAGACATTACCTTACTGAAAACAACTTGTCATTTCCTTCTGTTCCTTGTTGGGTTCAATACTCTCACTTATCAAAAAGATCTACAATTGATCCCCTATACTTGTGGGTCATCAAGGCTATTTACTAGCGCCATTGCCGGGGAGTGAAGCGCCTTTGGTAAGTGGAATTTTGTAAGGAAACATTTATATAGTGTGCTGAAATTTATTGTCACTTGTTACTATGGAAAACAATCCTTTGAGGGGTTTGTTCGGGGTATCTTCACCTTGATCGGAACCACAATTAGCTACCCTCAACCTACTGCACCTACTGAAAATATTGAATATGAAATTCCTTCGGGTATGATAGAACAACTGCTAGCTAATCCTTATGCAGGAGATGGGACCGAACATCCTGATATGCACTTCATATATGTAGAACAAATTTGTGGATTGTTCAAGCTTGCAGGTTTACCCGGAGATGAAGTTATGGATAAGGTTTTTCCTTTATCTTTGAAGCGAAAGGCATTGTCATGGTATAGGCTATGTGATGATATTGGATCTTGGAACTGGAATCGATTGAAATTGGAGTTCCACCAAAAAAATTATCCTATGCATCTAGTTCATCGTGATCGGAATTATATATATAATTTTTGGCTTCATGAAGGAGAAAGTATCGCTCTAGGTTGGGGGAGGATTAAGTCAATGTTATATTCATGCCCCAATCATGAGCTCTCAAGAGAAAATATTATCCAGAATTTTTATGCTCGGCTTTCTCGTAATGATCAAACCATGCTTGATACTTCTTGTGAGTTCTTTTATGATCAAGACTATTGAATTCCGGTGGGATCCTTTGGAAAGAACTAAGTGCAATTCTGAAGATTGGGAACTTGATGAAGGTAAAGAGTCAGGTATCAAAATTAAATATGATTGTGTTAAATCTTTTATGGATACCGATGCTTTTCAAAAGTTTAGCACTAAATATGGACTTGACTCTGAGGTAGTAGCCTCCTTTTGTGAATTATTTGCTACTCATGTTGATCTCCCTAAAGAGAAGTTGTTTAAATATCACCCACATATCAAAGAAGAAATTAAAGAACCAGTACTGGTTAAAGAAGAAACTATACTTTATAATGTTGATCCAGTTGTTCCTACTACTTATATTGAGAAACCACCTTTCCCTATTAGGATAAAGGAACATGCTAAAGTTTCAAATTAGCACCTAGTATTGCTATGGTTAAAGATCTCTTGGAAGAAGATATGGATGAACAAATTAAAGTAGAACAAATTAAAGTAGAACCTAGTATTGCTATGGTTAAAGATCTCTTGGAAGCTATATTAGAACACCCAAACCTGATGAACAAATTAAAGTAGAACCTAGTATTGCTATGGTTAAAGATCTCTTGGAAGAAGATATGGATGGGCATGTTATTTACTTTTGTGAAGAAGCTGCTAGAATTGCCAAACCTGATAAAAAGGATAAACATAGACCTGTTGTTGGCATGCCTGTCATGTCAGTTAAAATAGGAGATCATTGTTATCATGGTTTATGTGACATAGGTGCTAGTGTGAATGCTATTCCTTACACCTTATATCAAGAAATTATGAAAGACATAGCACCCGCAGAGATAGAAGACATAGATGTTACTATTAAACTTGATAATAGAGACACTATATCACCAATTGAGATTGTTAGAGATGTTGAAGTCTCGTGTGGGAAAATAAAATACCCTACTAATTTTCTTGTTCTTGGTTCCCCACAAGATGCCTTTTGTCCCATTATCTTTGGTAGACCTTTCTTGAACACCATTAATGCTAAGATAGACTGTAAGAAACAAACTGTCGGTGTTAGTTTTGGTGATGAGTCTCATGAGTTTAATTTTTCCAAGTTTAGTAGAAAGCTTCATGAAAAAGAATTGCCTAATAAGGATGAATTAATTGGTCTTGCTTCTATTGTTGTACCACCTACCGATCCTTTATAACAATATTTGCTAGACCATGAAAACGATTTACATATGCATGAAATAGATAAGATTTTCTTTGAACAACGTCCTCTACTTAAACACAACTTGCCTATTGAAACTCTAGGAGGTCCTCCTCCACCCAAAGGTGATCCCGTGTTTGAATTAAAACAATTGCCAGACACTTTGAAATATGATCATCTTGATGAAAAGAAAATATATCATATTATTATTAGTTCTAACCTTTCAGAACATGAAGAAGAAAGATTATTGAAAGTTCTAAGGAAGCATCGGGCTGATATTGCATATACTTTTGATGATTTAAAGGGCATTAGTCCCACTCTATGTCAGCACAAAATTAATATGGAACGTGATGCTAAACCCGTTGTTGATCATCAACACCGGTTAAATCCGAAGATGAAAGAAGTGGTAAGAACGGAAATCTTAAAGCTTCTGGAAGCAGGTATAATCTATCCTATAGCTGATAGTAGATGGGCAAGTCATGTTCATTGTGTCCTTAAGAAGGGAGGTATAACTGTTGTTCCTAGTGATAAGAATGAACTTATTCCCCAAAGAATTGTTACAGGCTATAGAATGGTAACTGATTTTAGAAAATTAAATAAAGCAACTAGAAAAGATCATTACCCTCTACCTTTTATCGATAAAATGCTTGAAAGATTATCTAAGAACACACACTTTTGCTTCCTTGATGGATATTTTGGTTTTCCACAAATACCTGTTTCTCAACCTGATTAGGAGAGAACCACTTTTACTTGTCCCTTTGGAACCTATGCTTATAGACGTATGCCTTTCGGTTTATGTAATGCACCTGCTACCTTTCAAAGATGTATTACTGCAATATTCTATGACTTCTGTGAAAAGATTGTTGAGGTTTTCATGGATGACTTCTCCGTTTATGGGAAGTCTTTTGATGATTGTTCAAGCAATCTTGAGCGAGTTTCTCAGAGATGTGAACAAACAAATCTTGTCTTGAATTGGGAGAAGTGCCACTTTATGGTTAATGAAGGCATTGTCTTGGGTCATAAAATTTCTGAAAGAGGTATTGAAGTGGACCAAGCTAAGGTTGATGCAATTGAGAAAATGCCATGTCCTAGAGATATAAAAGGTATTCATAGTTTCTTAGGTCATGCTGGTTTTTATAGGAGATTTATCAAAGACTTTTCTAAAATTTCTAGGCCTCTTACGAATCTTTTGCAAAATGATATTACTTTTGTTTTTGATGATGATTGTTTAGAAGCTTTTGAAACACTCAAGAAAGCCTTAATTTCTATGCCTATTGTTCAACCACCTGATTGGAACATGCCTTTTGAAATTATGTGTGACGCTAGTGATTATGCTGTTGGTGCTGTTCTAGGACAAAGAGTTGATAAGAAACTGAATGTTATTCATTATGCTAGTAAAACTCTAGACAGTGCTCAAAGAAATTATGCGACTACTGAAAAAGAATTCTTAGTAGTGGTGTTTGCTTGTGACTAATTTAGACCTTATATTGTTGATTCCAAAGTAACTATTCACACAGACCATGCTGCTATTAAATATCTTATGGAAAAGAAAGATGCTAAACCTAGACTTATCCGATGGGTTCTCTTGTTACAGGAATTTGATTTACATATCATTGATAGAAAAGGAGCCAAGAACCCCGTAGCTGATAACTTGTCTAGGCTTGAAAATTTGCCTGATGACCCACTACCTATTGATGTTAGTTTTCCTGATGAGCAGTTAGCTGCAGTAAATGTTACTCACAGTACTCCTTGGTATGCTGATTAAGCTAATTACATTGTTGCTAAATATTTACCACCTAGCTTTACATACCGACAAAAGAAAAAAAATTCTTCTATGATTTAAGACATTACTTTTGGGATGACCCACATCTTTATAAAGAAGGAGTAGATGGTATTATTAGACATTGTGTACCTGAGCATGAACAGGGACAAATCCTACGGAAATGTCACTCTGAAGCTTATGGAGGGCATCGTGCCGGAGATAGAACCGCTCACAAGGTATTGCAATCTGGATTTATTGGCCTACTCTCTTCAAAGATGCCCGTAAGTTTGTCTTACCTTGTGATGAATGTCAAAGAATAGGTAATATCGGTAAGCGTCAAGAAATTCCTATGAATTATTCGCTGGCTATTGAACCATTTGATGTTTGAGGATTTGATTACATGGGACCTTTTACTTCCTTTAATGGGTATACACATATTTTGGTTGCTGTCGATTATGTTACTAAATGGGTAAAAGCTAGTAGTGCTGATCACAATACCTCTATTAAAAATGCTTGAGGAAGTTATTTTCCCAAGGTTTGGAGTCCCTAGATATTTAATGACTGATGGTGGCTCACACTTTATTCATGGTGCTTTCCGTAAAATGCTTGCCAAGTATGATGTTAACCATATAATTGCATGACCTTATCATCCTCAGTCTAGTGGGCAAGTTGAACTTAGCAATAGACAAAATAAAATTAATTTTGCAAAAGACTGTTAATAGGTCCAGGAAGAATTGGTCTAATAAATTAGATGATGCACTTTGGGCTTATAGAACAACATATAAAAATCCTATGGGTGTGTCTCCATATAAAATGGTTTATGGAAAAGCTTGTCATTTGCCTCTTGAGTTAGAACATAAAGCATATTGGGCCATCAAAGAGCTCAATTATGATTTCAAACTTGCTGGTGAAAAGAGGTTATTTGATATTAGCTCATTAGATGAATGGAGAACCCAAGCTTATGAAAATTCAAAATTATTCAAAGAAAAAGTTAAAAGATGGCATGATAAAAGAATCCAAAAGCGCGAGTTTAAAGTTGGAGAATTGTTCTTTTGTACAACTCTCGTTTTAGATCTTTGCAGTAAAACTCCTCTCAAAATGGGAAGTCCCATATGTTATCGAGGAGGTTTATCGGTCTGGAGCCATCAAAATAAATAATTCTGAAGGTACTAACCCGAAGGTTGTCAATGGGCAACGAATAGAGCATTATATCTCAGGTACGCCCATTAATGTTGAAAGTAATATTATCAAAACTTTGACACCGGAAGAACACATAAAAGAGTCCTTCCGAAACACTCCAGAATCGTGAAAATAAGGAGGTACGTGATACGGTAAGTAAACGGACTCCAAAAAATCCCCAATAATATTTTTTATCAGTTTTGGAATATTTAAAAATTTAGGAAATAAAGAAACTTTTAGGAAGCGTCTCCTGGTGGGCACAAGACACTAGGGCGCGAGGCAAGCCTGGCGCGCCCAGGTGGGTTGTGCCCACCCGGGACACCTTACGCACTCCGTTTTTCTTCCATATGCTTGTTCCCAAGATAAAAAAATCTATATAAACTTCCCGAACCTGTTGATCACCGTATTGCGGAGAAATCATGTGCTCTCTTTTCCTTGTTGTTTTCTGTCAGATCCCATCTACCATGGCCTCTTCAAGCTCCTCCAAGGACAAGTTCTTTAAGAACGTCATCAACCCATATCTGCGGGAGGTGGTGCAGCACCCTCAGGTCATCCAGATGCATGAGGGGGTGCTTCACCTCCGCGATGTGCCATGTCCCAAGGGGACGAGAACCATGGAGGCCAGACTGGAAGCTATGGAGCAAGACATCTTCCGGTGCAAGGGGATGGTGGAGCATGGACTCAACGCTAATCACCTTATGATCACGGACCTCTCCCGTGATCTCAAGGTGGATGGCAAGCGCATGAAGGACATCGTCTTCACCCTCAATGAGCAAATCAACTTCCTCCAGAGCCAGATCTATGACCTCCAAAGCCAAGTCTTTGAATATGAGGCAAGGTTCAAAGGTATGAGTTTGGCTGCTAGTTGCAGGACCCGTGAGACTCACTCCTCCTCTTATCATGGTGGACCACTGCCATGGAAATCCGAGGACAAGATCTCTTCTTCACCGCCATCATCTTCTTCACCACCAAAAGAGAACTGAGTATCGGGTATGGGAATTCCCCTTGGCTTCTGCCAAGCTTGGGGGAGGTGCCCCGTTATTGTGTCATCCCACTATGTTTTTGCCTTTACTTATTTTAGTTCGATCTTTTGCTTTAGATGAATAAAAGTTTAGTTCGATCCTTTCTTCTTTGAGAGTTTTCTTAGTGATCTATCCTTGCAATCGTGTGCAAGTTATATAATAAAGTTCAGTTTGAGTTTTTGCTTTCTTTACTTTCATGTTGCAAATAAAAGAAAAGAAATAAAGAAAGAAAAAGAGAAAGGAAATAAATAAAAGAAAGGAAATAAATAAAGGAAAGATCATATACTAATCTTATGGTAGGTGATGACACCACATAACGAAATGTATAAGTAGAAAATTTTATTAGAGATTGACAAACATAACATTAGTCAGTGATGCATCTCATGAAAGAATTAATAAGGGAAGAGAAGATTCACATATAAATACACTATCCTAGAAATCTTTTATGATCGTGAGCCCTCATCAAAATATTATATGCCAAAATTGTTGACATTGGACAAGGAAGACAACTTAATGGTTTATGTTTGTTTATATTCACATAGAAGTCATATTGTCATAGATCCTTCAACATGTGGTGCTTGCCCCTATCTTTTCTAGCCAAAAATTCCACACTAAGTAGAGATACTACATGTGCATCCAAAAACCCTTAAACCCAAATCTTATTTTCAAGTGTCCACCATACCTACCTAGGGATTGAGCAAGATCCCTCAAGTAAGTTATCATCGGTGCAAAAAGGCAATAAAAATTGCTTCTAAATGTGTGAGATCATTTAGTGTAAGAGAAAATTGAGCGTTGCACGAACTTGTGATTGTGAAGAATAAAAGTGACAGACTGCATAATAAAGGTTACTATCACAAGGGGTAATGCAATGTGACGTTCTGTTACACTAAGGGGTTGAGCATACAAACAAATAAGTGCATGGAAACCTCTGCTTCCCTCTGCGAAGGGCCTATCCTTTATTTTTATGTATTTACTTTCATGCAAAGAGTCAAAGTTTTCCTTCTTTCCCTTTTTATTTTCTCCTTTGGCAAGCATCATGTGGTGAGGAAAGATCTAGGCACATATGTCCAGTTGAGTATAGATAGCATAAATTATTATTGTTGACATCACCCTTGAGGTGAATACATGGGGAGGCGAAACTATAAGCCTATATCTTTCTATGTGTCCGGTTGAAAAGTTTTATTCATGTGTACGCGATGAGTGTTAGCAATCATAGAAGACTATATGAGGGTTGAGTATGTGGACTTGCCTAAAGGCTCCGATACATGACCCTTCCTGAAAAGATGATGAATTGTAGTTGCAAAGTTGACTGAGAACATAGTTTGTTGGTTTCTAATATAGTTATTGCTTCATACTTCGATTCTGTAATGAATTGTTACTTATTCATGAGAAGTATATGATAGAAGTTCTATGACAAAAGTCTTATGTTTAATTTTTTTTGCTGCTATAATAATCAACATGATGCTTCTATGTTCGTATTTTGTTTTTATCGACACCTCTCTCTTAAAGCATGTGGACATGTTTTTCGATTTCGGTTTTTACTTGAGGACAAGCGAGGTCTAAGCTTGGGGGAGTTGATATGTCCATTTTGCATCATGTTTTCTTACTGTTATTTATAATGTTTTTTGTAACACCCCGGATGTAACTTGTCACATTTGTAACTCCGACTCTTGCCATTTCGGCTTTATGTTATGATATTCCCTTCGTGGTTGGGTTTTTGTCTTTCGTTTTGCATTTTGTTCATGTCATGCATTTCATATCATGTCATCATGTGCATCGCATTTGCATTCATGTTCGTCTCATGCATCCGATCATTTTCCCCGTTGTCCGTTTCATAATTCGACACTCCCACATGCACCCGGCGCACCCCTTTTGTCTCTTTTCGTGAGCGGGAGAAACATGTTCTTGGAATGGGTCGAGATTTGTCAAGTGGCCTTGGTACATCATGTAACGCCCCAAGACCGTTGCGCAGGTGTCTTCCAGTTATTCGCTGTTGTTGTGTTGTCATTGCTTGCTTGTCATGCATTGCATATCATGTCATCATGTGCATTGCATCATCATGTTTTCAAAACTTGCATTCATTCGGGTTCCCCCAGTTCCTTCTGTTGTCCATTCTGAGCCCAGACACACTTGCACACGCCCGCGGCATGTCCGAAATATTATTTTATAAGTGGCCGAAAAATGTTGTCGGAATCGATTGAAAGTTGGCGTGCGGTCTTATTATAGTGTAGATAGGCCGCCTGCCAAGTTTCATCGCATTCGGAGTTCGTTTGATAGCCCAGCGGATAACTATAGCGGCAGTATAGCCGGTCTAACGTCGGACATTTTCGGTCTCCGGAAACAGTCGCCGGGCCTTTCTCTCTTCTCTTTTCTCAGCCTGAGGCCTTCTGCACAGTTCACTACCTACCACCAGGCCCCGAAACCCCCTCCTTGCATAGTGCATCGGCCCCTCGTGCGCGTCCGAAACTTCCCCGAACCCGACCCGGACAGTCGACACCGTTTTGTCCGGATCATCTCCAAACGTCTACAAAACATCCTCGTTTATTTATTGGACTCCCTAGTCTATTTATTCTCCTCCGTCGGTTTTTGATCAGAAGGTCCAAACTCTCTCCCTTCCTATATAAATAGTCCACCCACATGCCTATTTTGGACAAACCCTAGACCAACTCCCTAAAATCCCTCCACCCCGTCGCCAGACAAGATCCACCTCGGGATCCTCCCGCCGCCAGCTCGCACCCACCATGCATCCAATCCTGCAGCCTCCACCATCCCTGGCCATCAGACCATTGATCCAACAGCCTCTCTTGCGCCCCAGTTTTTCCCCAACGCCCGTGCCCCGCAGCTGGCTCCGATCCAGATCGAGGCGAGCTCGTCCCCGAGCCCCATGGAGCCGCCGTTCCCGTCTGCCGCCGGCATCCGAACCTTCAGTTAGAGAGATGAGAGCTCCTCCTTTTTTTCCTTTCCATTCCTTCCCTTGTTTCTTCTCTCCGCTGAGCACTCCCTCTGTCTTGGGTCATCAACAGGAGGAGCTCCGCAGCCAGCGACCTCATCTGCACCGTTCCCATCATCGAGACCCCGCCGCCGCCCGGATCTGGCTGTCTCCACGCCGTCCGCACCCCGGTCTCGCCATGGACGCACCTCCCCACGGCCGGAGCCCCACGACCCCGCACCGAGTCCCTCGCTGTCGCCTCTGCTTCTTCCGGAGCCTCCATGGATGCCAAGTCGCCGGCCTCCTCCACCACCTTGCGTTCTTGGCCGGATCCCGCCGGTTGGGCCTCATCCCCGGCCACCGACAGCCTCGTCAGAGCCCACCTGCGCCGTCCGCATGCCCCTGCGTAGCCGTTGCTCCAAACCTGTCGTTGCTCTGCTTCCGCGTCTGCTCCTGCTTCCTGTTGAACAGAAGGATGCGCCCCCAACCGCTGCCTCGCTCGCCTGTTTGACCCCGTCCCAGCGTGGATCGGTCAACTCCATCCCCTGGGCCGACCCATCCCTTCCTCACTCGGCCCAGCCCGAGGTGACCGCTGGGTGAGGAGCCCCTCTAGCCCCTCTGCTCTGTTGGGCCAGCCTCCAATTTCGGCCTGATGTATTTTTTTCCCTGTTCTGCAATTTGTCTATTTTTCCAGAGGAGAGCATTTTTGCAGGAAAGCCCTTGTGGTTCATGCATATAATAACTCACAATTGGTGCATCGGATTAAAATGAATTATATATGAAAGTTGCTTAGAATTTTGTCTAGTTTAATAATATGCAACTTTCATCTATGTTTAAAATGTTTAAAATGTTGTTTGTTTAAATTTGCTTAAATAACTTGCTAAAATGCTTTATTTCATAACTAAATAACCGTAGCTTCGAATTAAATAATCTTTATATGTAAATGGGGTAGAAAAATGCCTAGATTTACTTGGTGCACTCATCTTGCATGTTTAACAACTCTAAAATAATGTTCAGGGCAGAACAGTACCAAATCTATAATATGCTCATGAGGAGTTTCCGGAATTGTTGTTCGTTGCTTCCGGCCTCATTTAAACTTGACTAGATAGGTAGTTTACTTTGCTTCACCCATGCCATGTTAAGAACATTTAATCTTGTTGGGTACATAAACGAGAGAGAACTAAATAAGTCATGTGGTGTTTTCGTCAATATGCAACTCGTTGCATATTGAGCTCCACTTAATTTGTAGAATTGCTTGTGCACTTTGCCATGCCATGCATATTTAAACCGGACATGCATCATACTTGGTTGTGCATCATGCCGTGATTATGTGAGGGTTGTTTACTATGTTGTTTGCTTCTTTCCGGTGTTGCTTCTTTGGGTTGGTTCCGATAACGTCGCGTTTGTGAGGACCCGTTCGACTATGTCCGTTTGTCTTCTTCATGGACTCGTTCTTCTTCCTTGCGGGATTTCAGGCAAGATGACCATACCCTCGAAATCACTTCTATCTTTGCTTGCTAGTTGCTCTCTCTTTTGCTATGCCTATACTGCGATACCTACCACTTGCTTATCATGCCTCCCATATTGTTGAACCAAGCCTCTTAACCCACCTTGTCCTAGCAAACCGTTGTTTGGCTATGTTACCGCTTTTCTCAGCCCCTCTTATAGCGTTGTTAGTTGCAGGTGAAGATTGAAGTTTGTTCCTTGTTGGAACATGGAGATGTTGTTCCTTGTTGGAACATGTTTACTTGTTGGGGATATCACAATACCTCTTATTTAACTAATGCATCTATATACTTGGTAAAGGGTGGAAGGCTCGGCTTTATGCCTGGTGTTTTGTTCCACTCATGCCGCCCTAGTTTCCGTCATATCGGTGTTATGTTCCCGGATTTTGCGTTCCTTACGCGGTTGGGCTATTATGGGAACCCCTTGATAGTTCGCCTTGAATAAAACTGCTCTAGCAATGCCCAACATTGGTTTTACCATTCGCCACCTAGCCTCTTTTTCCCTTGGGTTTCGCGGACTCAAGGGTCATCTTTATTTTAACCCCCCCGGGCCAGTGCTCCTCTGAATGTTGGTCCGAACTGAGCTGCCTGCGGGGCCACCTCGGGGAAACTTGAGGGTTGGTTTTACTCGTAGCTAGTCTCATCTGAGTGTGCCCTAAGAACGAGATATGTGCAGCTCCTATCGGGATTTGTCGGCACATTCGGGCGGTGTTGCTGGACTTGTTTTATCTTTGTCGAAGTTGTCTTGTAGAACCGGGATGCCGAGTCTGATCGGAATGTCTCGGGAGAAGGTTTATCCTTCGTTGACCGTGAGAGCTTGTGATGGGCTAAGTTGGGACACCCCCTGCAGGGATTTGAACTTTCGAAAGCCGTGCCCGCGGTTATGGGCAGATGGGAATTTGTTAACGTCCGGTTGTAGAAAACCTGAAGTTGATCTTAATTAAAATTCATCAACCACGTGTGTAACCGTGATGGTCCCTTCTCGGCGGAGTCTGGGAAGTGAACATGGTGTTGGAGTAATGCTTGACGTAGGTTGTTCTAGGATCACTTCTTGATCATAGTTGTTCGACCGTGCTTTGCCTTCTCTTCTCGCTCTCACTTGCGTATGTTAGCCACCATATATGCTAGTCGCTTGCTGCAGCTCCACCTCATACCATTACCTTACCTATAAGCTTAAATAGTCTTGATTGCGAGGGTGTGAGATTGCTGAGTCCCCGTGACTCACAGATACTTCCAAAACCAGCTTGCAGGTGCCGTTGAACCGTGTAGATGAAGCAACCAAGCTCAAGGAGGAGCTCGATGAAGATATTGCCCTTTGTGTTGTTTCGTTCTAGTTGATCAGTAGTGGAGCCAGTTGGGGTCGATCGGGGATCTGTGTAGCATTTGGGGTAGTCTTCTTTTATTTTGGTTCCGTAGTCGGACCTTGATTGTATCTGGATGATGTAATGCTTTATTCATGTTTTGTGTGAAGTGGCGAGTGTAAACCAACTATGTATCTTTTCCCTTATGTATTACATGGGTTGTGTGAAGATTACCTCACTTGCGACATTACTTTCAATGCGGTTATGCCTCTAAGTCGTGCTTCGACACGTGGGAGATATAGTCGCATCAAGGGCGTTACAAGTTGGTAATCAGAGCCTTCCCCGACCTTAGGAGCCCCCCTGCTTGATCGAATTAGCTGCCGTTGTTGAGTCTAGAAGAAAATGTTTTGAGTCATTAGGAATTATATATCGGAGAGTTAGGAATTCTTTTTACTCCTCAGTCCCTTCAGCGCTCTGGTAAGGCATCCTGACATAGAGTTTTGACTCTTCTCTTCTCAAATTTCACTAAAAAAATTTAGGATCACGCGGGTATCTTGGAATCATTCCGATGGTTTTGTGACGAGAACATTGTTCTTGGTGCCTCCTGTCATTTAGGGGTTGTGGCAGTGTCCCGGGGAGTTGAGCTCCGAGGTGTTGTCGTCACAATTTTATCGTTGCAGTTCTGGAATACCTGAGTTTAGTTTCGCTGACATCGAAAATCTCTTTTATGCAGTTGTTGGTGAGATAACCTCGACGCCACCCAGTACTGGGGCGGGAGTTCGGGAGTATTGCCATAACTTGTATAACGGATGCTTTTTGAAGGTTGAGGTAGATGATTTTCGAAGGTTTCTTGGTTATGTGTTGAAGGATGGATACAGCTGGATGTAGGATTTGCTAGTTTTGGGTGAGATATTATGCTTCCCCTGTATCCCCAACACCTGATTGCATAACCGGAAAGTTTCGGGAGTTCATAAGTGGGAGTTCAAGTAGCTCTTAGGATATCTTTTTGACAGATGTATGATACGAAATTGGGGTTCGACGTCTAGTGGTCCGCCTATTCACGGTTGGTTTTACAGTGGTCTCGTTGTGTCTTAAAGAGTCCTTGGCTATGCCGACTCGGGGACGCTTCGTATGTCATGTGCACTGTCTTGTACATGATGGTGTTGTACGATCGAGCCCGTGTAGGCCCCACCACGAAAACTTCGGACGAAATCTCTATCATATGTTTTTTCCAGCTTATTTTGCAAGCCAATCCTTTGTTTTGTTTTGAGTTGTGGTATTCGAGTTGCTTCAATGTCAAGTGTTGATTCCATACCTTCCCCAAATGGTGTTCTCACATTCCTATGTGAATACTAATCCTTCTTGATCATCGAGATTGTCTTTCCAATCCTTTTCAACCGGCGTGTTTTCTTTTCAAGTGGATCCGATCATTTCAACATCAGCAAGATCAATTATCATTTCTTCTCAACGGTGTTCGTTTCATTCTCAACGGTGTTTTCTCACCCTCCCACCCTTGTTTTCTTGAAGGATTCAGATTTCTTGATCAAGTATCCATCTTATTGAGGTGAAGTCTCTCCATCCTTTTCCTTCAATGTTCTTACCCGGTGATTCTCTAGAACATGCTCTACTAGTTCATCGTTATTCATTCTTTTCTCCTCCGGTGGATTCAATTCATGCTTTGTTGATCCTTTTTACTCGTCTCAAATGCCTTCTCATACCGGTGCACCTCTTAATCATTCACCTCTCGTTATTCATTTGTTCCGGGGTGCTAAAGATATCTTAGAAGATTCGTGTTTCCACTCTTAATCCGTTCAAGCTATTTTGAGGATGTTATCTCATGCAAGCCTCTTAATTCAACTGGTGCAACCTCTCTTTTAATCATTCTAATGGTGTTTCTTTTGAGTGGGCCCTAACCCACAGGTCTTTTTCCAGGATCTTACCTGACTCTTCTAATCTTTCCGGAGTTATTCTCAAATTCTTTTCTAAAGTTTGACGTAAGAATGATTTATCATTAGTCAAATGTCTTTCTCCAAGATCGGTTAAATTCTTTTGATCGTTGGTTCAACCTTTCTAATTTTCATTCCGGAGTACCTCAACATTCATGGTGGTGTTTCTCATCGTCATTCTCGGATTTTGAAGACCGAAGAAGAGTTCCTCTTAAATCCTTATCCATTCTCTTGAGGATTCGTTATTCTAGCTTGTCACCATCCTCTCATAATTATTTTTCGGTTGTGAGAATTCTTTTCACCCTTCCGGAGCAATTCAAGATTCTGTTCAGTTTGATCATCCGGAGCCCATCACCTCAGGAGTACTCATTCTCAGCTTTCAGCTCTCATTCTCCAAATCATACCGGTGCTTAAATCAAGGATTCTCTAATCAGCTCGTAATCTCGTCGTTCTCATGGATCTAAATTCTCTCAAGCATCTTCGTGTATTTGCTAATCCTTCCTGGTGTTCTTCATGTTTTATTCATTCTTTTTCAATTCTTACGGTGGTTCGTTCAAGAGTCTTCTTCCTTCGTGTATCATATCTATGCATTCGTGCTTTTCAAATTCTACCGGTGGATCGTTGAAGACTTTCTCAAGTTTGCGCCATATCTCTCTAAAACCTTCCAACGGGAATAAGTTGTTTGCAATCCGTTGCTTGTCATCAACTTAAATTGATGAATGATACGCATAACATAATTCTTATTCTTGTTTCATTCTAGTGATCTAATTTCCTGCTTTCCGGCGTGGTTAATCATATCACATTCTCGGTTTGAGATGCTTTATCTTTCTTTTCTGGAGTTCCAAGCTCTCGCATTTATATCATCACGGAGATACACCTAAAGCATTACAAGGTTTCACCTTGTGTTTTCTACTTCCCTTTTCTTCTCGTTATCCTTTTGTTACCGGAGTTCTTCACGGAGGTTCTACATGATGGTCCATCTACGATTTAATTCATTCTCGAAGTGTTCATCGAGATTCTTTTCTAAGAAGCTCAAGATTTCTTCATATTGTAATCCGGAGTGCAATTCTCTCTTCCGTATCATCGGAGGTGTTATTATGTCACTCTTGATAATTTGAGTCATGTTTCATGATTCACATGTTGTTAAGAATGAGATATTTTAAATCCATCAATCTCGTCATTGGAGTTATCTGGAGTCATATTTCACCTAAAGCTTTCCCTAAGGATTAATGCTATTAATGGTGATAATATATGATCCAAGTTCTTCATTTATCCTCCCGGTGAAATATTTTCTCGTCTCCTTGTTCATACCAATCCAATTCTTTTCCCCGTGAGTGGCAGGTTGTCACCTCATAATTTGAGATGTATCCCATAAGATCATATCAAGATTATCCTTTTCGTTGTTGGTTTTCCAACAACTCCGTTCGACCCTTCTCCTAAGGATGCCTTTTCAAGCTCAATTGTGGCAGGAGTTGCCTTTTCTCTTCTCCATTCTTTTATTTCAATTATCTATCCCCTATTCTTTCTTCCGGAGGCTTGTGATGTTGCTCTTTTCAGTCATCATCTCGAATTATGAAGATCATGATCTTTTCATGCTTATCCTTTTAACCGGAGTGTGGTGTACTCTGCTCAAGTTCTTTTTATCTTATCAAGTTCTTATTCAATTCCTGTTCTTTCCAACCGGAGTGCTGTCCGAATTCGTTATTCCTTGTTACTCTTCCCTACCGGAGTGCTTTCAACTTTGTTCTTCTTTGTTGCATTCTTTCTTTCAATTTGTTCAACCTCTCAAGGTTCGTGGTTTCACTCGTTTGTCAAAGGAGCAACTTAGTGTTACCTCTTCTCTTTCTCTTCCGTTTTTCCCTCCGGTGCCATTCTAGATCTTGGGACGAGATCCTCTCGTAGTGGTGGAGTGTTGTAACGCCCCGAGACCATTACGCCAGGTGTCTTCCAATTATTCGCGGTTGTTGTGTTGTCATTGCTTGCTTGTCATGCATTGCATGTCATGTCATCATGTGCATTGCATCATCATGTTTTCAAAACTTGCATTCATCCGGGTTCCCCCAGTTCCTTCTGTTGTCCGTTCTGAGCCCAGACACACTTGCACGCGCCCGCGGCATGTCCGAAATATTATTTTATAAGTGGCCGGAAAATGTTCTCGGAATCAGTTGAAAGTTGGCGTGCGGTCTTATTATAGTGTAGATAGACCGCCTGCCAAGTTTCATCGCATTCGGAATTCGTTTGATAGCCCAACGGATAACTATAGCGACAGTATAGCCGGTCTAACGTCGGACGTTTTCGGTCTCCGGAAACAGTCGCCGAGCCTTTCTCTCTTCTATTTTCTCCGCCTGAGGCCTTCTGCACAGTCCACTACCTACCGCCAGGCCTCGAAACCCCCTCCTTGCATAGTGCATCGGCCCCTCGTGCGCGTCCGAAACTTCCCCGGACCCGACCCGGACAGTCGACACCGTTGTGTCCGGATCATCTCCAAACATCTACAAAACATCCTCGTTTTATTTATTGGACTCCCTAGTCTATTTATTCTCCTCCGTCGGTTTTCGATCGGAAGGTCCAAACTCTCTCCCTTCCTTTATAAATAGTCCACCCACATGCCTATTTTGGACAAACCCTAGACCAACTCCCTAAAATCCCTCCACCCCGCTGCCAGACCAGATCCACCTCAGGATCCTCCCGTCGCCAGCTCGCACCCACCATGCATCCAATCCTGTAGCCTCCACCATCCCTGGCCGTCAGACCATTGAAGGATGCCGCCGAAAAAAATGGAATGCTGCTTCGCTCTGCTGGATGCGTCGGATCCCACATAAGAAGCTCGCTCTTTACCCGATCATTCAAACATTTTGTGGGCGGCGCGATCCAACAGCCTCTCTTGCGCCCCAGTTTTTCCCCAACGCCCGTGCCCCACAGCTGGCTCCAATCCAGATTGAGGCGAGCTCGTCCCCGAGCCCCATGGAGCCGCCGTTCCCGTCTGCCGCCGGCGTCTGAACCTTCAGTTAGAGAGATGAGCGCTCCTCCTTTTTTTTCCTTTCCATTCCTTCCCCTGTTTCTTCTCTCCGCTGAGCACTCCCTCTGTCTTGGGTCGTCAACAGGAGGAGCCCCACAGCCAGCGACCTCATCTGCGCCGTTCCCATCATCGAGACCCCGCCGCCGCCAAGTTCCTTGCCGGGAACGGCGCCGCCCGGATCTGGCTGTCTCCGCGCCGTCCGCACCCCGGTCTCGCCATGGACGCGCCTCCCCACGACCGGAGCCCCACGACCCCGCACCGAGTCCCTCGCCGTCGCCTCTGCTTCTTCCGGAGCCTCCATGGATGCCAAGTCGCCGGCCTCCTCCACCACTTTGCGTTCCTGGCCGGATCCCGCCGGTTGGGCCTCGTCCCCGGCCACCGGCATCCTCGTCGGAGCCCACCTGCGCCGTCCGCATGCCCCTGTGTAGCCGTTGCTCCAAACCTGTCGGTGCTCTGCTTCCGCGTCTGCTCCTGCTTCCTGTCGAACAGAAGGATGCGCCCGCAATCGCTGCCTTGCTCGCCTGTTTGACCCCGTCCTAGCGTGGATCGGTCAACTCCATCCCCTGGGCCGACCCATCTCTTCCTCACTCGGCCCAGCCCGAGCTGACCGCTGGGTGAGGATCCCCTCTAGCCCCCTGCTCTGTTGGGCCAGCCTCCAATTTCGGCCTGATGTATTTTTTTCCCCGTTCTGCAATTTGTCTATTTTTCCAGAGGAGAGCATTTTTGCAGGAAAGCCCTTGTGGTTCATGCATATAATAACTCACAATTGGTGCATCGGATTAAAATGAATTATATATGAAAGTTGCTTAGAATTTTGTCTTGTTTAATAATATGCAACTTTCATCTATGTTTAAAATGTTTAAAATGTTGTTTGTTTAAATTTGCTAAAATAACTTGCTAAAATGCTTTATTTCATAACTAAATAACCGTAGCCCCAAATTAAATAATCTTTATATGTAAATGGGGTAGAAAAATGCCTAGATTTACTTGGTGCACTCATCTTGCATGTTTAGCAACTCTAAAATAATGTTTAAGGCAGAACAGTACCAATCTATAATATGCTCATGAGGAGTTTCCGGAATTTTTGTTCGTTGCATCCGGCCTCATTTAAACTTGACTAGATAGGTAGTTTACTTTGCTTCACCCTTGCCATGTTAAAAACATTTAATCTTGTTGGGTACATAAACGAGAGAGAACTAAATAAGTCATGTGGTGTTTTCGTCAATATGCAACTCATTGCATATTGAGCTCCACTTAATTTGTAGAATTGCTTGTGCACTTTGCCATGCCATGCATATTTAAACCGGACATGCATCATACTTGGTTGTGCATCATGCCATGATTATGTGATGGTTGTTTACTATGTTGTTTGCTTCTTTCCGGTGTTGCTTCTTTGGGTTGGTTCCGATAACGTCGCGTTTGTGAGGACCCGTTCGACTATGTCCGTTTGTCTTCTTCATGGACTCATTCTTCTTCCTTGCGGGATTTCAGGCAAGATGACCATACCCTCGAAATCACTTCTATCTTTGCTTGCTAGTTGCTTGCTCTTTTGCTATGCCTATGCTGCGATACCTACCACTTGCTTATCATGCCTCCCATATTGTTGAACCAAGCCTCTAACCCACCTTGTCCTAGCAAACCGTTGTTTGGCTATGTTACCGCTTTGCTCAGCCCCTCTTATAGCGTTGTTAGTTGCAGGTGAAGATTGAAGTTTGTTCCTTGTTGGAACATGGAGATGTTGTTCCTTGTTGGAACATGTTTACTTGTTGGGGATATCACAATACCTCTTATTTAATTAATGCATCTATATACTTGGTAAAGGGTGGAAGGCTCGGCTTTATGCCTGGTGTTTTGTTCCACTCTTGCCGCCCTAGTTTCCGTCATATCGGTGTTATGTTCCCGGATTTTGCGTTCCTTATGCGGTTGGGCTATTATGGGAACCCCTTGATAGTTCCCCTTGAATAAAACTGCTCCGGCAATGCCCAACATTGGTTTTACCATTCGCCACCTAGCCTCTTTTTCCCTTGGGGTTCGCGGACTCAAGGGTCATCTTTATTTTAACCCCCCCGGGCCAGTGCTCCTCTGAGTGTTGGTCCAAACTGAGCTGCCTGTGGGGCCACCTCGGGGAAACTTGAGGGTTTGTTTTACTCGTAGCTAGTCTCATCTGAGTGTGCCCTGAGAACGAGATATGTGCAGCTCCTATCAGAATTTGTCGGCACATAGGGCGGTGTTGCTGGACTTGTTTTATCTTTGTCGAAGTTGTCTTGTAGAACCGGGATGCCGAGTCTGATTAGAATGTCTCGGGAGAATTGTTATCCTTCGTTGACCATGAGAGCTTGTGATGGGCTAAGTTGGGACACCCCCTGCAGGGATTTGAACTTTCGAAAGACGTGCTCGCGGTTATGGGCAGATGGGAATTTGTTAACGTCCGGTTGTAGAAAACCTAAAGTTGATCTTAATTAAAATTCATCAACCGCGTTTGTAACCATGATGGTCTCTCTCGGCGGAGTCCGGGAAGTTAACACGGTGTTGGAGTAATGCTTGACGTAGGTTGTTCTAGGATCACTTCTTGATCATAGTTGTTCGACCGTGCTTTGCCTTCTCTTCTCGCTCTCATTTGCGTATGTTAGCCACCATATATGCTAGTCGCTTGCTGCAGCTCCACCTCATACCATTACCTTACCTATAAGCTTAAATAGTCTTGATTGCGAGGGTGTGAGATTGTTGAGTCCCCGTGACTCACAGATACTTCCAAACCCAGCTTGCAGGTGCCGTTGAACTGTGCAGATGACGCAACCAAGCTCAAGGAGGAGCTCGATGAAGATATTGCCCTTTGTGTTGTTTCGTTCTAGTTGATCAGTAGTGGAGCACAGTTGGGGTCGATCGGGGATCTGTGTAGCATTTGGGGTAGTCTTCTTTTATTTTGGTTCCATAGTCGGACCTTGATTGTATCTGGATGATGTAATGCTTTATTCATGTTTTGTGTGAAGTGGAGAGTGTAAGCCAACTATGTATCTTTTCCCTTATGTATTACATGGGTTGTGTGAAGATTACCTCACTTGCGACATTGCTTTCAATGCGGTTATGCCTCTAAGTCGTGCTTCGACACGTGGGAGATATATCCGCATCGAGGGCATTACAAGTTGGTAATCAGAGCCTTCCCCGACCTTAGGAGCCCGCACTGCTTGATCGAATTAGCTGCCGTTGTTGAGTCTAGAAGAAAATGTTTTGAGTCATTAGGAATTATATATCGGAGAGTTAGGAATTCTTTTTACTCCTCAGTCCCTTCATCGCTCTGGTAAGGCATCCTAACATAGAGTTTTGACTCTTCTCTTCTCAAATTTCACTAAAAAATTTTTTAGGATCACGCGTGTATCTTGGAATCATTCCGATGGTTTTGTGACGAGAACATTGTTCTTGGTGCCTCCTGTCATTTAGGGGTTGTGGCAGTGTCCCGGGGTGTTGAGCTCCGAGGTGTTGTCGTCACAATTTTATCGTTGCAGTTCCGGAATACCTGAGTTTAGTTTCGCCGACATCGAAAATCTCTTTTATGCAGTTGTTGGTGAGATAACCTCGACGCCACCCAGTACTGGGGCGGGAATTCGGGAGTATTGCCATAAGTTGTATAATGGATGCTTTTCGAAGGTTGAGGTAGATGATTTCCGAAGGTTTCTTGGTTATGTGTTGAAGGATGGATACAACTGGATGTAGGATTTGCTTGTTTTGGGTGAGATATTATGCTTCCCCTGTATCCCCAACACCTGATTGCATAACTGGAAAGTTTCGGGAGTTCATAAGTGGGAATTCAAGTAGCTCTTAGGATATCTTTTTGACAGATGTATGATACGAAATTGGGGTTCGACGTCTAGTGGTCCGCCTATTCACGGTTGGTTTTACAGTGGCGTTGTGTCTTAAAGAGTCCTTGGCTATGCCGACTCGGGGACGCTTCGTATGTCATGTGCACTGCCTTGTACATGATGGTGCTGTACGATCGAGCCCGTGTAGGCCCCACCACGAAAACTTCGGACGAAATATCTATCATATGTTTGTTCCGGCTTATTTTGCAAGCCAATCCTTTTTTTTGTTTTCTTTTGATTGTTGTTTCATTGCTTGTGTACTTTCTTTGGGTAGAGCCAGGAGACGAGTACATGAACGAGGAACCTGTTGAGTACGCTAACGAGGATCAAGCTTTCGACAACTCTGAGAACATTGCAGGCAAGATGACCATACCCTCGAAATCACTTCTATCTTTGCTTGCTAGTTGTTCGCTGTATCGCTATGTCGCGCTACCTACCACTTGTTATATCATGCCTCCCATATTACCATGTCAAGCCTCTAACCCACCTTCCTAGCAAATCGTTGTTTGGCTATGTTACCGCTTTTGCTCAGCCCCTCTTATAGCGTTGCTAGTTGCAGGTGAAGTTGAAGTTCGTTCCATGTTGGAACATGTTTATGTTGGGATATCACATTATCTCTTATTTAATTTAATGCATCTATATACTTGGTAAAGGGTGGAAGGCTCGGCCTTTTGCCTGGTGTTTTGTTCCACTCTTGCCGCCCTAGTTTCCGTCATACCGGTGTTATGTTCCTTGATTTTGTGTTCCTTACGCGGTTGGGGATTTATGGGACCCCCTTGATAGTTCGCCTTGAATAAAAC